>NC_090726.1:62743151-62770651 GCF_036898095.1 Palaemon carinicauda | reverse complement strand
CTTATTAGTATGATTGTGGCCGGAAAGCTGTTCACAAACAAATGGGTGAAAATATAACCTCCTCCCAACTTCGTTGGCGGAGGTAATTAATGATGGATATCATTATTATTATTAATTTACTATTATTATTTTTATTATTATTATTATTGTTATTATTATTACTTGCTAAGCTAAAACTCTAGTTGGAAAAGCAAGATGATATAAACCTGAGGGCTCCAACAGGGAAAATAGCCCAATGAGGAAAGGAAATGAAGAAACTTCAAGAGAAGAATAAACTATCAAAATAGAATATTTCAAGAATAGCAACAACGTTGAATTAGATCTTTCACACATAAATTATAACAACTTCAAAAAGTAAGAGGAAGAGAAATGAGATAGAACAGCATGCATTAGTGTACCCCCAAAGCAAGAGAACTCTAATCCAAGACAGTGGGGCCCCATGGTATTGAGGCTATGGCACTACCCTAGGCCAGAGAACAATGGTTTGATTTTGGAGTGTTCTTCTCCTAGACGAGCTGCTTACCATAGCTAAAGAGTCTCTTCTACCCTTACCAAGAGGAAAGTAGCTAATGAACAATTACATTATTATTATTATTATTTGCTAAGCTACTATCCTAATTGGAAAAGCAGGATGCTATAAGCCCAAGGGCTCCAACAGGGAAAATAGCCCAGTGAGGAGAGGAAATATATAAACTACAAGAGTAGTTAACACTTAAATAAAATAGTAACAATAAAATATAAAATAGTAACAATAAAATATATCATATATATACTTTAAAAACTTTAAAAAACAAGAGGAATAGAAACAAGATAGAAGTGTGCCTGAGTGTACCCTCAAGCAAGAGATCTCCACCCCAAGACAGTGGAAGGCCATGGTACAGAGGTTATGGCACTGCCCCAAAGTAGAGAACCATCGTTTGATTTTGGGGTGTAATTCTCCTAGAAGAGCTGCTTACCATAGCTAAAGTGAAGAGTCTCTTCTACCCTTGCCAAGAGGAAAGTAGCCACTGAACTACTACAGTGCGGTAGTTAACCTCTTGAGAGAAGTTGTTTGGTAATCTCCTTGTTGTCGGATGTATGTGGACAGAGGATATGTAAATAATAGGTCAGACTATTTGGTGTATAAGTAGGCAAGGGGATAATGAACCGTAACCAGAGAAGGATCCAATGTAGTACTGTCTGGCCAATCATAGGTACCAATAACTCTCTAGCGGTAGTATCTCAACGGGTAGCTGGTGCCTTGGCAGTGAATAAGCATTGTTTGGTAATCTCAGTGTTGTCAGGTGTATGAGGACAGAGGAGAATGTGGTAAGAATTGGCCAGACTATTCAGTGTATTTGCAAGCAAAGACAAAATGAGCTGTACCCATAGAGTGGGATCCAATGTCTGGAGTGTCAAAGGCCCCAATGACCATAGTTGCTATTTTAGCGCTTTTCGAGCTAGATCTGGCGCGTTTCTCGTAAGTCGAGCCAGCTCTTTTGTTTTCCTTGTTAGCACGGCCGCGCTATTTGACGCTTTTTAGAGAAATTTAGCGCGAATCATAGCGCTTTTCCATCTGATGAAGAATATGGTAAACTGACTGCTTTTCTGTATCCTTTGACATACTGTATTGTATCAATTTCCGCTTTGACAGTTATAGGAGACTGTTCTTTCTCTTTCTGTTCCCAAAACAATGTTGCAGAGTCCTACAGTAAAGTCAAAAGATTGGGTCTGTTAATGAGGTTACTAATCCTACACTATGCTTTTAAGAAAGGATTTGTCGCGTTTCTGGCGCGTCTTGGAAGCTCCTGTAAGGCGTTTTCAAAATCAGAAATGGCAACCCTGCCAATAACTCTCTCGTGGTAGTATCTAAACTGGTGGCTTGTGCCTTAGGAGTGCAGTATTGTTTAGTAAATATCTGTATGTATATTTGTACGCTTACTTTACCTTATAAAATGTAAAGAGACTTTGCTCAATAAACCAGTCTTCTGAAGAAGTATCGCGAAACTAGTCAGGTCTTTATCTTATATTTTCAATTTGTTTTCCTTGTGGTTATTTTGCATATATATATATATATATATATATATATGTATATATATATATATATATATATATATATACACACACAATTGTGGTCTAGTATAAGGCTCAAATGAAACACGTTAAATATTTGTAATGATATTTATCAGACTTGTGGTACATGAAGATATTTTTTCTTGTAGATAATAGGAATTGCAAAGCGAATCAGAAATGAAACAGAACTCTGCTCACTGTGCTCCTTTCAGTCAACATTTCCTTTACAAGAAAATAACAGATATGTTCCTCTCGTCTTTGGTCTAAATATGAAAAGAATTTTTTTTAGATGATAATATAATACGACATATGCTACGTGTAACAACACTGGTTGTCATGTAATGAAGAAACTATGAAATTCTTATTCAGAAAGATCTATAGTAATTCATGAAGGTGTAATATTTTAATGAAATAATAATAGTAGACCTATTGTTAATAATGCATCATCAGTTTACAATAGATATTGGGATCATTGAAAAAACTCCATAAAATTAACTGCTTAGTTGGTGTGCATTTTCCTCATTCATTTTGACCGAGTGTCTGGGAAGTGAACCTAAGCTCCCTTCAAAGAGGATGTCATTTATCACCTTTTTGGCGTAGATTTGCTGTTCTCCATCAAGTTTTTTTAAATCTTCCCCCCAACTTTTCGCTAAATTATCTATTGCATCATCACTTTGACTCGGATAACTGCAAGCTAATTCTAGTAGCTCGTTTCTTTTAGCTTCAATATTATGCTTTCTTTTCTTACTCCTCTGGGTGGTTTTCACCAAGTTGTCTCTGGATGTACTTGGTTCCTGAAAAAAAAAAATTTGAATAGCAATGTTAATGAGGGTGATGTTGATTATCATGATAATGGTGGTAACGATAACACAAATAACCAAACAACAACAATAAAAATAATAATAACCAGACAACAACGAAAACAAGAATAATAACCAGACAACAACAACAAGAATAAGAGCAGTAATGATTATATCAACAACAGAAATACTAATTGGCTAAGGAATAAATGTGCGATCTCTCTCTCTATCTCTCTCTCTCTCTCTCTCTCTCTCTCTCTCTCTCTCTCTCTCTCTCTCTCTCTCTCTCTCTCTCTCTCTCTCTCTCTCTCTTCTGATTACTCTGAAAACAGAAAGATGCCATAAAGTGAAGAAGAATGTGTATGGTGCCATGGACGGCAAGCATATTAAATAACTAAACCACATGGATCTGACCGCTATTACTATAATTATAAACATTCATTTAGCAGTCTTGATGGCACTGGTCAATTCAAATTACGAATTCATGATGGTCGATATAAAGACAAATGAACGAGTGTCTGACGGGGGAGGTTTCGCAAGTACCAAATTTTCTGAACAGCTGTAAGAAAAGACATTGCTCATCTCTAAACCAAGTACTCTACCAGTCAGCAATGATGTTTTAACTTGATGTTTTTGTTGGGGACAATTTTATGAATCCGTATGCGCATATAAATCTATCATAATAAGAGGAAATATTCAATTATCGGTTGTCAAAAGCTCGCCGGATTGTTGAAAATACTTTGGGCATATTGGTCAGCAGGTTCCGAATTATTCAGAATGCCATAACTAAGCATAATTAATATAGGCCAAAAATATATATAAGTATGTTTTGAAACTTGATTCATTTTTACAACCATCTTTAACAAAGATGCATTCGGAATTGTTATAAGCTCTAAGTTTCATATAGGACCTGATCATAAATTTGATTTAATTTGCACCGAGAAAATAACCAACAGCTAGTTTGAAAATGAGCCTAGGTCTTTGATGCTCACCAAGACTTAAGGTAGACGGAGTAATATGGTAAGAACTAAATGCAGTATATTGAAACATGTAATGAAATATTAAAAGGATTGTCAATTGACTACGGAGCAAACAAATCCTAAAACTTACAGATGCATTGTCATTCTCTTCCTCGCTATCTACAGTGAAATTTGGGTAGTTCAGAGTGCACATTTCTGCTTCAAATAGTAAGTCATTAATTTTTTTTTCGAACATGATGTGCAGGCGTCTATCTTTAATGCCCCTCATTTTCATAGTTACTGTTTTTCCCAAGAGCTCGCAACAGTCGATTTGTGGTTGCGGTTGTTTGAAATGATCCCGAACAGTGGACAATATATCATCTGATATATCATCATTGGATTTCCTCTTGTTACCGGGCCCAGGGCGTGAAATTCTTGTCGACGGTGTAGGCCGATTCGGTTCCCGCCGGTCTTCTTGAGAGACATTTGGTGTCAAATCGTTTTCCTCTGCACATGGGTCACCAACGATCACCTGAAATCAGAAAACATTTTAATTTTGCTCATTATAAAATTAGTTCCTAATATATTTTTTGTCAAAAAATGACCACACATATATAATACATATTTCTCTTTTTCAGTTTCCCAACTGTCAAGAAAATTGGATAGAAATATTAAAGGATTTTGAGACTCGATGGAACTTCCCACACTGCATAGGCGCCATGAATGGCAAACATAATGATATAATTCCCCCTAGAAATTCTGGCTCTTATTTTTTTCAACTACAAAGAAAAACATAGTATGGTTCTTCTTGCAATTGTAGATGAAAACTACCGATTTCTCCTTGTGGATTTCGGAACAACCGGCCTCGTATCCGACGGCGGTGCACTCCAAAATACACGTTTCTATAAGAAGTTAGGGAAGAAAAAGCTACATATTCCCCAGCTTGACGACGTCAGTGAAAAGTTTAAAAACGTCCCCTATGTTTTTGTTGTGGACGACGCGTTTCCGATGACAACTGAAATTTTGAAGCCATTTCGACAGGCAGATCTTAATTCTGCGAAAAGAGAGGTGTTCAATTATCGCGCGCGAGGCATATAGTTGAAAACGTCTTTGGTATTCTTTCACCGAGATTTCGTATGTTTCATACAGCTATAAATTTAGAACCACAAAATAGAGTATTGAAAAGGTTGTGATGGCAGCTTGTGCTCTGCATAACTTTTCGATGGATAAACAGCCTATAGTATATGCCCCTGCAAATTGTTTGTATACAGAAAGTTCTGTTGGTGGAAATATTTTGTCCATTGGCTGCGATAGTGCAGATTCTAATATGAACCCCCTTCAATCTTGTAATCGAGGTAATATTTGTGGAAATGTCAAAGAAGTAAGAGAACATTTTATGGATTACTTCATGGACGAGGGGGAAAGTGGCATGGCAAAATAAACACATGTTGAGGAACAAACATAGCAAATGTAGGTAGTATGTTGGCCAGGGCACCAGCCGCCCGTTGAGATACTACCGCTAGAGAGTTACGGGGGTTCTTTGACTGGCCAGACAGTACTACAATGGATCCTTCTCTCTGGTTACGGTTTTCACTTTGCCTACACATACAACGAATAGTCTGGCCTATTCTTTACAGATTCTCCTGTCTTCATACACCTGACAACACTGAGATTACCATACAAATTCTTCTTCACCCAAGAGGTTAACTACTGCACTGTAATTGTTCAGTGGCTACTTTCCTCTTGGTATGGTAAGGAGCTATTCTAGGAGGACACTCCAAAATCAAACCATTGTTCTCTAGTCTTGGGTGGTGCCATAGCCTCTGTACCATGGTCTTCCACTGTCTTGGGTTAGAGTTCTCCTGCTTGAGGGTGCACTCGGGCACACTATTCTATATAATTTCTCTTCCTCTTATTTTGTTAAAGTATCTATAGTTTATATAGGAAATGTTTATTTTAATGTTGTTACTATCCTTAGAATATTTTATTTTACCTGGTTTCCTTTCCTTGCTAGGCTGTTTTCCATGTTGGAGCCCCTGAGTTATAGCATCCTGCTTTTATAACTAGGGTTGTGGGTTAGCAATTAATAATAATAATAATAATGATAATAATAATGCGTGGTAGTTATAAGTGGGAAAGGCATTGTAAACTAATATTCAAATAAATATTGTCAAAAAGAATAGTTCTCTTTTTCTTACCTCATCATTGTCATTTTCAGAAGATAAATTTGAGACCGATGATCTAGTATTATCTTGGTCCTTTAGGAAATCGAAAAGTTTGAAGTACCAAAGGGAAGGTTTGTACACATTATCTGCTGAGGCGCCGGATTTCATTGAGGATTCAATTTTCCTCTGCTCCTTTCGAACATTGGACCTCAAACTGTTAATTTTTTTTTTAACCAAGGTCTCATCAGCATCAGGCTCTATTTCCTTTAATTTCATCGCTAATATTCTGTATGCAGCATTTCTTTTGTCTCTATCGTGATATTCATCAGCTTTTACTTTCCACAAGCAAGGTTCACTTTTGTATAATTCAATAAACTCACCAAGAACTTCAATATTTCGTTGCGACATTTTTCAATATGTAACTAAACCGTTTGTTTAATTTAGCACTTAAAAAAAATTAAAGGAACTCAACTGTAAAATAAATCAAAATTACAAGGCTGTAACCAAAAAAATTTAAACTGTCCACATCAGAGGATTGTTATTAACTGAAGAGACCTGTTCAGGTACACCTGATGGAACCGCCACACACATCAAGTTTACTCGCCTGTCAGGCAGGACCTGATCGAATTTTCATCAGTTGCCAGGTCGCTCGAGAGGCTAGTTTTTCCCGCCATACACTATCAGGTATACCTGACAGGCGTAACTGTCAGGTGTACATGATAGTGTATGGCCGGCTATTCCTTCTTATAATTCCTGATCTCGTAAAATGAAGTTCCTCAAAATACCACAGACTGGGTGCGTATTTATCGTCTCGCCGTGTATTGACTCTAGTCTTGCCCATAGCACATACGGAAAGAAATAATCTTTCATGTGGCAGTGAACTTGATAGCTGATGGATCGTTTTCCTTCATTTTTTTCGATTAATTTCTTATAACATTGCTGTTTTAGAGTTTTATTTTCATATTCGCCACCCATTATCTTCCAAAGAGCAGGAAACTGTTTATACAATTTAATAAACTTCAGCCAAAATTTATGTAATTCGGGTGACCGGCAAGTTCTCTTGCTTGAGAGTACGCTTTATCACATTTTATCTTCTTTTTTCTTCATCTTGTGTTTTAAGTGTTTATAGTTTACATATAAAAGATTTGTTTTATTTTTAAAATATTTTATTTTAATCGTACATTACCTCTCCTTTAGTTTTATTTCATTTTCTCACTGGGCTAATTTTTCCCGTTGGGGCCCTTCGGCAAAGCATCCTGCTTTTCTAATTAGAGTGAAGCTTGGCTAATAATGATAATAATAATAACTATAGCTACTCAACTAAGCAAGTGAGCGACGGCGTGACAAGTAACTGCTCAAACGATCCAGCATACATGCCTACCCGCCGGGGAAACCACCTAGGGGCTAGACGCACCGTCTAAAAGCCCCTGTCCGGAGAGAAATTCCGGGCAATCTAAAGAAGAAGAAGAAGCATACATCTTCATCAAGCATGCTGGATCTCCTTTCATGCGCTCACATACACACCCAAATGGCATGATCATACTCGTACTTGATGCTAGACAAGCATATTGGATCATCTATCGCTTAACTATGCTATCTAGCATTTCATTCATGTTTAGTAGGAATTGGGTAGCTCCCAGCCACCAGTTCAGCCTGTTATAACTGGCGCCATTCAATGACCTTCGATGGCAGGATGCCAGAGAACTTCAAATCATTCATTATCTGTTGCGGCTTAAACAAAAGGATGTGTTCCCAGCAATATCACCGAGGACTTGATAAGTTTCACCTTTCTGACGTTATCCCATACAATTAAAAATAAGTGTATAGTGAAAATGTATACTCGCGCCTATTTATACAGTAAAAAAACACAATACAGCCATGGAAATCACCATGAGCTTAAAGGTTTACTCGTACCATAGACAGAGTATCAAGAGCAATCTTTGAGATTTGATGACGCAAGCATCACTCATTTTTTGTGGTTGCTCTTGCTGAACAAATCTCACATCCGTCCGTCGTAAGTTCAGGTGAGTAAACATGGCCGTGAGCCTTGGAAGATTCCTAACAAGGTTTAACTTCTACTCCTGAAGGTCACTTGAAATATCTTTACAGCTCCAGATAGGTACCAGATTGTATTGTCAATTAGGCCTACTGGCCAAACATCGAGGTTTTATTGCAACTGCTTAAAATTAATGTGTTTTTTTTTTAATCTATTATTTCGATGAATATGACTATTGAATGAATTATTGTAGATTTAGGAAACTATTTGGGTTTGGAAACTTTTTGTTTCGGATTGTGAAAGGCTTCATGCAGCCTGTTGGATACGGATTTTTAGAATCAACACAGTTCATTCTCTTTCGTAGGATTCAGTTTTACTAGTTTGCTTATAGGTTAACTGCGGCCGAGTATGAACTACGCGGACGCATTTCCTCCATTTTTTTTTCTTTAAAGTCTGTTACGTCTCTCACTTCCGGTTCCGGCAGCCGTCACGAGTATCCTCATGACGTCACAGTGACATAATTACAAGAGCTATATTTGTACTGAACTAAGATTTGATTATTTCGTTGGTTTATCATTTTCATTGTTTTTGTATTTAGACAAAATCAATCGAATAATATTGGCGAGTAATGATTTTCCTCATTTGAAATAAGTTTTAGGCACGGAGTATACAAATTTCTACTCCTGTGAGAATGAACGTGAACCGCTTGGTAGGCAGCTATCATCTCATGTTTGCTTATATATATATATATATATATATATATATATATATATATATATATATATATATATATATATATACACATGGTATTTCTGTGTTGTATCACGGACAGATGTTATATTTCATCATTATAGAATTGTATCCTGCACCTAGAGGCCAAGAGGCTTACAGGTGAAAATGGTTGATATGGCGTTACAGAAAAAAAAAACCAGTCGAATAAATGAAAAGAGAAGGCATTATTAACTGAAAGATGAGAGCTTGCTGACCGCTTATAGAAAACAAAATCAAGAGCAAATATCCTTGCGCTTGTTCTTGTCACTTAGCATTCATGCTTTAAATATCCTACGGAAAGTTTTGTAGCCTAAATTCTCTCATATTTTAATGAAGTGGTTTCAGTTAATGGCAAGATAATATGGCATTGAGCATTTGAGATTTTTGGTTTCAAAATCAAAACTGCAAACAGTTTCAATACAAATAAATGGTATAGTTTAGTAAGGATATCAAAGTTATATTATAAAGCAGTATAATAAAAATGTGTACACTAATTTTGTAAAATTTGAACGCATCCATTCATTATGTTAGTACATTCCTTTTGTAAAGTATATTATGCTAAGAGTGTCGTTCATATTTTATGAATATAATACAAACTTGCCTTATTTTGTGTTCGTTTGTCCTCATCATCCATTGAACTCCTAGCACATCTTGCCGAGTCTTGATCATACAAGAAGTGAAGCAGGTCATAATACCATAAACTAGGTTTGTATACCTCCTCTGACCCTGCGCCCGATTTCATCGAGGTGGTCACTTTTGCCTTCTCTTTGTTGTAAACAGTCCGTAGTGCATTTATTTTCTTGACAACAGTGTTTCTTTCAGCTAAAGGATCAAACTCTTTGTATTTCTTCACTAGTTCTGCATAGGCCAGGTCCTTTTTGTTTTTATCAGAGTATTCGTGGGACTTTATCTTCCACAAACACGGAAAACTCCGATAAAGTTCAATGAATTCGCTTAAGAACTCATGAGGTGTTTGCTTAGAATTCGCCATCACTGTGTATTAGGTTTATATTTCGAATTAGCTCTTGCGCACCAGGACTTCACACTTCGGCAGTCAATCTGAAAATGAGCTAGATTGCAAAGATATCTTGGAACCTTGTTTACACGTTCAAACTTGTCGTTACGATGCATATAGATTTGAGCCTGGTGGTACCAACCATTCAATTCAATTTCAACTCCAATAAATCGCTACTCTCCCCTGTTTACACGTAACGGGAAATTGTAACAACCTTTTCATTACAATAAATCGCTAAGATACTACCTCTAGAGAATTGTGGGGTCCTTTGACTGGCCAGACAGTACTACATTGGATCCTTCTCTCTGGTTACGGTTCTTTTCCTTTGCCTACACACACAACGAATAGTCTGGGCTATTCTATACAGATTCTCCTCTGTCCTCATACACCTGACAACATTGAGATTACCAAACAATTCTTCTTCACCCAAGGGGTTAACTACTGCACTGTAATTATTCAGTGGCCACATTCTTTTTGGTAAGGGTAAAAGAGACTCTTTAGCTATGGTAAGCAGCTCCTCTAGGAGAAGGACACTCCAGAATCAAACCATTATTCTCTAGTCTTGGGTAGTGCCATAGCCTCCATACCGTGGTCTCCCACTGTCTTTGGTTAGAGTTCTCCTGCTTGAGGGTACACTCGGGCACACTTTTCTATCCAGTTTCTCTTCCTCTTGTTTTGTTCAAGTTTTTATTGTTTATATAAGAAATATTTATTTTAATGTTATTACTATTCTTGAAATATTTTATTTTTCCTTGTTTCCTTTCCTCACTGGGCTATTTTCCCTGTTGGGGTTCCTGGGCTTAAAGCATCCTGCTTTTCCAACTAGGGTTGTAGCTTAGCATTTAATAATAATAATAATAATAATAAAAATAATAATAGTGTGTAAACCGTGCTTTATATTGTTGACGAGTGTTTTATTAAGTGTAATCAAAATTGAAAAGGATATGCACTTTTAGAGCTGGCTTATCTTAATGGAATTGCTAAACCTTAATTCGGGATTAGTTTAGTTGACTATGTCACACTTTTAAAGGGGAAATGTGTTTTAACTAGCGCTCTTATAATTTTGTAATAGGTCTGTGTGGATAGTTTGACGTTATTACCTAGCCAGTTTTTAATAATAATCAAAATAATCTATCTTAATTTTAAGCAGTCCATTCACGATCAGTAATTACTGAAGGAATTCCTTCAGTGTCAGGATTGGGACGTCCACTAACGGTCAGTGCGTTCATCAGTGTAGGATAGACTGGTTATTAGACAATCGAAATGGCTTCCTCTATTTTTTTGTGATAATGAGTTATTGTTGATGGGATTAGGGCTTGTTGCGGCGCATTCTACTTTGAAGAAACGAAGAAAGACTAAATCAAAATGGTGTAAGGATTGGCTACAGGGAAAATCAAAATGGTGTAAGGATTGGTTACAGGGAAGGAATTTAAAATCATGTAATTGTTTTTTGTTTAATAAATAAATAACAAATGTGTTTCTTACCTCGTGTGCTTGTAAATTCGAGGTGGATGTTCTAATAGCTTCTTGATCCTTTAAAAACAATAAATCTTCATAGTAAGTCCAAGTTGGCGTATACACATCATCTGCCCCAGTTCCAGACCGCATAGAATCTTCGACTTTTTTTGCTTCTTTCCTGAAATTACTCCTGTAGATGTTGATTTTTTTCTTCACTAAGTCTGTGGTTGCATCAGGATACTTTTCTTTAAGTTTTTCTGCTAATTTTCCGTACGCTTCGTTTTTTTTATATTTATTCAGATAATGTTTTGACTTAACTTGCCAAAGGCATGGCAGTTCTTTGTATAACTGAAAAAATTCACCCCAAAATTCTCTATCTTCCGGCATCTTAACTAAAACCACACTCAAATCTCTGCAGCAACATTCCTCACACTCTGGCCATGCGGTTCACACTGATAACTTAACTGACTGGTAGACTGGTAGCCATTCACGGTCAATGTTCCCTTCAGTGCGCGTTAGCCCCGCCTCCAGAATCAAGCAGAGTTTGATTCTCATCAGTGTAACTGACAGTTGCACTGACAGGCCTCAAACAACCCCATTCACGATCATTTTTGCCAAGTTTGAAGGAATTCCTTCAGTAATTACGGATCGTGAATGGCTTGCTATAGATTTGAGTCTGTTGGCACCAACCACTCAATCCAATTCCAACTCCAATAAATCGATACTCTTTCCTGTTTACACGTAACGCCAAATTGTAACAACCTTTTCATTACAATAAATCGCTACAATTTATCGTAGTGTGTAAACCGTGCTTTATGTTGTTGACGAGAGTGTGTCTTATTAAGTGTATTCAAAATTGAAAAGGATATGCACTTTTAGAGCTGGCTTATCTTAATGGAATTGCTAAACCTTATTCGGGATTAGTTTAGAAATTGTGGTATACGGTACATGTATACCCAGCTCCAGTGGATTATGTAAAACGAATTCAGAAAAGTATTTTCAAATATTTGTGGAGCAGCAACTGTGAACCTGTTGCAAGGAAAACTGTGTTTTTGTCAAAATTAAGAGGTGGCTGTGGAATGATTGATATCCAGTGTAAAGCAAGGTCAATCATGTTGAGCACATTTCTAAAATGTTTAAAAGATTGTTGTTTTGGTTACCAAATGATTGTTTATTATTGCAAAGTCCAAGCAACTTACCTTAGAGAAAATGAATGGCAACATCAGGATTGCACTATTTTCACACCAAGTTTTTATGAAAGTATGACCTCTTATCCACAGATAAGAACGAAAGCGGTATATGAACATCTAATGAAAAACAGTGAATATCTTCCAAATATTGAAAAATTGTATCCACTATTCAACTGGAAATTAATTTGGGAACATGTAAATAATGAATATGAAGAAAATAAAAGCAGGGAAATTTTGTTTAAGTATGTTCATGAAATTTTAAGTACAATTGATAGGCTAGCAATGATGAAAATAAAAGATTTTAAGGAATGTGGATGTGGATACATGGAAATTAATATGCATTTTGTATATTTCTGTCCTTTGGTTAAGAATTTGTTGTCCTGGGTATTCGAATTGCTTAGAAAATGTTATAAATTGAAAAGTAATAACAGGTTAAGGATTATAAATCTAGATTTTGAAGCTTATTCAAAAAGGGATGAAAATACAGCAATGGTAATAATAGCAGATTTTATTTCAAGTATCTGGATGGCAAGACAATTGGGAATAAGTGCTGAACAGTAAATTATATTGTGTATAAAGAATAAACTGTTAGATACATTTAATGTAAATATTATTGGATATAAGAATCATGTAAAAAACATTTTCACAGATCAGTATGTTTCTAACTTAAAACATATTTAGAAAAATAATAGAATTGTATTTTTTTATATTACAATAGATATAATGTATATACAAAAATGTAAAATATAATTTGTAAAAGGAATATTTCTTGATCAAAGAAAACAATGTAAGTTAATAAAATGTAATTGTATTTTCATAATAAAAGAAACAAAAAGTTGTATGACTATGTCACACTTTTAACGGGGAAATGTGTTTTAAGTAACGCTCTTATATTTTTGGAATAGGTCTATGTGGATAGTTTGACGTTATTACCTAGCCAGTTTTTAATAAATAATCAAAATAATCTATCTTAAGGCGCGCGCGAGAGAGAGAGAGAGAGAGAGAGAGAGAGAGAGAGAGAGAGAGAGAGAGAGAGAGAGAGAGAGAGAGGGGGGGGGGGGTGTCTTCAAGTGTGAACGTGTGGTAGTTTCTAGTCCCATCAGTCTTTTACTTTATCATGCTAGATGGCATCATCTCTGGTTTAACGGTGACGCGTTGCCAGTAACTCTTTACTGTTATTTTTTTATGCTCGGAAATTCTGTTTGTTTCTTTACACATTAACACATACTATCGCACATCTACTATAGAAATAGGTATTAATGTAATTGTCCTTGACTGAAATAGGAATAAGTCATAAATAATCAGAACGGTTATAGAATTACCAGTAGCCAACTCAATACATGGGAATGGCCTTCGCGAGGCGCATTCTACTTCGTATGATTGTACTTAAATTGATGGACGGGGACCTATATATTTCCAAATTTTAACTTTTATCAGTCACTCTGAAAAGAAGACTTTCTCTATTGTTTTCGTATAATCGTTGAGAGACAAAGAGGAAAAGTTATGCGAACAAATGAAAAATATTAAATAGGAACAGTCAAATGCGCTGCACACCATCAGGTGACCGCACCTTCACTGCGTAAGTTCGTATGTAAATAGTTACGTGCGTCAAGAGTCCTGAGTCGTATTTGAATGTAGGTTTTTGTCCGTGTAATGTTTCGCAATGAGAATCCCTCCCTCTCTCCTTCCTTCTTCACGTGTAACTATCCATTAGTTAAATGGAAAATTACCGAATACCTTTTCATGACTTGTTGAGGTTGTTAGTTTCTTCCTCAATAAAAGATGATGGAAAATCTTATCTTCATCTTTAATAAGTTAATGGCGGTAGCACCTAATCATTGTGCAAAAGTGCTACGGGTCATAACTAAAAATAACAAAATTCTTGTGTTGTACAATAAGTACCGTAGTAGGACCAAAACATTCTCTTTTAATAAAGTACCTCTGAATTTTTATCTCTGAGGTTTCTGACCTCAAGGGTGCGTTCACACGAAATGATTGGCGTCGAGTCAGTCCTAATTCATGACTCAACATGAATCGCCATCCCAGTTTTAACACTGCTTTTTATGGGCATCGAGTCACAAATAGAGCTCAGTTTATTTTTATGGATCTGTATCTGATGGGGGGACGGATTCAAAGGTGTTCTCTGTTTCAAAGGCTACAAAACAACATGCTTCCAAATGAAGGTTTCATTGTAGCGGATGATGCTTTCCCGCTCAAACCTGTTTTTGACGAAGGCGTAAGGGGCCCATACGCGTTAAAAAAAAAAAGCGAATTTTGATGCATAATTGCGAACACACGTTAGGCGTTTTTCCCATCAAAATTCAGTATCGTCAAAATCTTCGACATGGATGCATCAGTGGCCATAGCACTAGTGTTGGCATTGGACTCTGATAAACCTGGTAAACGTCGGAAATGGCCAAAAGAGTGGTTTTTAAAACTTGTTCCTTGGCAAGATGCCAAAATTGCGTAATGATTTCGTGCAAACAGAATTGTAGGGACTGACTATGGTCAGCTAGTTATCGAGATGATTAGTAAGTAGTTATACTTAGCAAAAATGTAAATAGTTTAATTATAGGGTAAATATATTGTTTTTTTTTCCTTTCCAGACAGTGTAATATTGGTGCGTAAAAGAAGGTAACTGTAAAAAATGGGAATTTACTACACTAAAAATATAAACACATTCGATAGCCTAGTCAATATTGTGTTTAATTGTTGCATTTGCTAAATTTATACATTGGATATTTACGCTTCATATAATCTATACTACTTCACGTGAGAGTAAAATTTTGCATAAATTAATATATCTTTCATGATATTAGCTGCATTGGCAAATATGAACTTTGACATCTCTAAAAAATTAGGCTAAAAGATATAATTTCATTGAAGAAAAAATGTTTGTGTTGGTAAATGTTTGCAATATTACTAGAATAAGTCCTAATTGTCAAAGAAAACATATAAACTAACCTGAATTGTTCCTTGTTTATCGCTTATGTCGTTATCATGGCTATTTGACAAGGTGCTTCTCGACTAGGCAGGAGTCTCCTGGTCTCTCAAGAACATCATAATGCCTCCATGAACCACGGCCGTGACTCGTACAGGTCTTCAGTTCCGGCACCTGATTTGCCACTTTTGTCCATTTTTCGAAGTTCATTGCGAAAATTTGTTCGTAGATTATTTATTTTTTTCTTCAGATCTTCTAATGTGGCGGAAGTAAAATGCTCACGATATTTCTGTAGCAGAATGTCATAGGCTTCGGCTTTCTTAGCACGATTGCTATAATCATCCGACTTTATTCTCCACAAGGCTGGCAAGGTCTGATACACTCCTAAAACTTCAATCAAAAATTTCTTTTCGGCCTCCTTCACAAACATGGCGATCCTATATCCTCGTCAGTCACCTGCGAACTAAAAACTTTGATCAAAATTTTGACAGGAGCCCACACGCATCAAAAATTTGACGACTCGTCAAAAAATATCAAACGGATTTGATCAATCAAAATTTTGTTTCAAATCTTTTTTTTTTTACACTAAAACGTCCTACACACAATCAAATTTTGCATCAAAATTTTGATTAATCAAATCCGTTTGATATTTTTTGACGAAAATTTTGACGGTTTTTTTGAACGTGTATGGTTACTCAGGAATGAATTTAAGCTATGAAGAAAATAATATTCAACTATAGACTGTCTAGAGGTAGGCAAGCTTTGGAAAATGCCTGAGGGGTTTTATTAAAGCTGCCCACACCAAGGCCGTCTTCGAGACGGCCTTGCCGACACACGCTCAAATTTTTGGTCGAAATTTTTATGTCAAATTATTTGACGGTTTGACGTTCGCCCTACACGCTCAAACTTCTCATCAAATTTTCATTTTGCTCCCGAGTGTCATCATGGATGCATATACAGCGTTGGCTCTTGGCTTAGCATTGAAGAGCACACAGAAACGAAAGAGACGAAAGTGGGCCCAGCAATGGTATTTGTGTCGTGAACGATTTGGTCATGCTCCTTTATTAAATGAACTGAGAATTAGTGAACCTGATTTGTTTGCTCTATCACCATCAAAGACGATGCATCCATTTTTGCCGTCCGACAAAAACCCATAATGTGACATCGGCCTAATGGTATTTTACTTTTATATGCAAATAGACATGAATAACTATGAAATTTGTATAAATACCTTATCACGTTGTATAAGCTATGCAACAATCATTGAATGCAACTAAATAAAGTATGCTTAATAATTTCACAAAAACCCGTAGTGTGACATCGGCCTAACGGTATTTTACTTTATCATGCAAATAGTCATGAATAACTATGAAATTTGTATAAATACCTTATTACGTTGCACAAGCTATGCAACAGTCATTGAATGCAACTAAATAAATTATGCTTAATTTCATAAAAACCCATATTGTGACATCGGCCTAACGGTATTTTACTTTTAGATGCAAATAGACATGAATAACTATGAAATTTGTATAAATACCTTATTACGTTGCACAAGCTATGCAACAGTCATTGAATGCAACTAAATAAATTATGCTTAATTTCATAAAAACCCATATTGTGACATCGGCCTAACGGTATTTTACTTTTAGATGCAAATAGACATGAATAACTATGAAATTTGTATAAATACCTAATTATGTTGGATAAGCTATGCAACAGTCATTGAATGCAACTAAATAAAGTATGCTTAATAATTTCACTTATCTCTTCAGTCGATTGTATTTTGCTTCGTGAAGAAGCCGGTGTTTCATGGTCACTCAGGAACCAAAGAGCATCAAAACACCATAGTGATGGCTCATAAATTTCATCTGCTCCTGCACCAGATCTGCTTGAGTCTTATTTTTTTTTTATTCTTTTCGGAAGGTCGTCCGCAGTGAGTTTATTTTCTTTTTCAGCTCCTCCTTCGTTCCTTCGGGATAATAATCACGGAATTTCTGTAGAAGAGTCTCATATGCCATACCTTTTTTATTTCTGTCACTAGAACAGTTACTTTTAATATTCCAAGGTTGTGGTAAACTTCTATAAACATCAATAAGCTCAAGAAGAAATTTCTTTTCATGTTTTGTTGGGGATCCATGATGACGATGAGCCGCGCACGTCCTCCTCAGATTATGTCTAATCACTAACTAATTTGCGCAAATTATTGCAAGGTACCACACACGCACAAATTATTTGACGTTGGCTCAAAAAATATCTACTGAAATCATATCAGTAAAAAATTTGACATCAAACCTTTTAGGCCATCAAATTACGCCACACATGATCAAATTCATGTCAAATAATTTGACGAAAAAATTTGACCAAAAATTTGAGCGTGTGTGGGCCGCTTGTTTAGTTAGTCGATTCTGAGTATTTGAAAGACCTATTGCGTGCAATGTTGATACAGTAGACAATATACATTACATAACTGGCGGAGATGGCAATGCAGGTTGCGAGTATTTACCACATGGTTGTGTAGACGTAGATGATACTACCACGGGAGAAAGGATTCATGGAACTTGGAGGTCACAAGCTATATTACTACGTAGTGTAACTCGTATTGGTAGTAATCGCCATGCAAGAGATGCGAAAGCTATCAGAGATGCATGCTAGCAGTAATTCGTAGCAGAAGGCTGATCGTCATAGCAGGGCAGAATGATTCATTGAGTGTTTCAGTAATGTGAAATCATAGTCTCACTGCACTTTTATATGTCAGATAATATCGTATCATATCAAATATTGTATCATATACATTAGCCTAGCTTTTGTGACAAATGTATGTATTAACCAAATTGCTCTGTGATGCTCGTTTCATTAGTCCTTGTTTCATGATATCGTTCATTAATGGAAACCACTTCATTGATGGCTTTTCATGATATCGTTCATTAATGGAAACCACTTCATTGATGGTTTATGCACATCCTGGGTGCCAATACCTGATCGTTCTGACTTTTCTACTTTAATCTGTTCTTGCTGAGAAGTTGCTCTAATGCTTTTAATTTTCTGCTTTCATTTATCCCAAAACTTTCAATTTCCGTTTTTCTCACTATGTCATTCAAAGCACTCTGTCGTACCAGTTTGTTTCGATATTTTCACTGTGCATGTTCCACAGACATTCATACTTTATATAATATAACACAACAAACTTGTATGTGATTTCATCATTCCACCTTCCAGGCATTTCTCCGAATATAAACACAGCAATTGACAATAAACAAATTGTGTGATCACAATGCCTGTAGTGTAACTGAGTTGCCGAGGAAAACGAGCAAGCAAGTATTCACACAAGGCAAGTTAGTGGTGAATGTAGGGGAAGCAACCTTCCTCAAAATAGAACTTGCATTGCCAGGCACTTGCCCGCCAACTTGCTTCTTAATTGACTTGCCATTTTTTTTTGTCAAGTAGATGTTTACACATGGCAAGTGACTTGTAGCAAGTTACTTGCACCCTTGCCTTTCCTCTCTTTTTGCCTCGTGTAAACGAGCCTTTAACATTACGTCATAGTGAGTCTCACGTGCCCATCGTAAATATGTAGGTCGAACCACTGATAAACTTGGTTTATCAGTGACCACAAATACCAGGATCGTGACTTTATTGCTACCTTATGGAAAGATGTTGATGCAATATCATGCACAGGTGAAAGACGACAATTTTATTCACTTTAAATCACTTATTATAATTTGAATAACATATTTCACTAGTATATTACCATGAACTATAGGCTAATCTAAATTATTCACACAAAATAGTATCAATTATCAATATTTTTTTTGTCTTTCCATAAACCTACCATCTCTCCTATATAATAAAGAACACGCTAGAGTCATTGGGTCCTTTGCCAGGCCAGACAGTACTACATTGGTTCCTTCTCTCTCGTTAGAGTTCATTTTCCCATTGCCTACACACACACACAGACACACACCGAATACACTGGCCTATTCTTTACATATTCTCCTGTCCTCATACACCTGTTTAAACTTAGATTACCAAAAATTGGGTTACTGCACTGTAATTGTTCTGTGGCCACTTTCCTCTAGGTAAGAGTAGAAGAGACTCTTTTAGTTATGGCAAGTAGCTCTTCTAGGAGAATGATACTCCAAAATCAAACCACTGTTCTCTAAACTTTTTCTATGAAGATTTTAGTTTAAGAACCACTGTTTCAATGAAGGTTTTAGTTTGTGAGTCACTGTTTCAACGAATGTTTTAGTTTGAGAGACAATATTTCAATGAAGGTTTTAGTTTTTGAGGCGCTATTTTAATGATGGTTTTAGTCTGTGAGGCACTGTTTCAATTAAGTTTTTTGTTTGTGAGGCGCCGTTTCAATGATGGTTTTAATTT
Organism: Palaemon carinicauda; assembly: GCF_036898095.1. NCBI lineage: Eukaryota > Metazoa > Arthropoda > Malacostraca > Decapoda > Palaemonidae > Palaemon > Palaemon carinicauda. The sequence continues at coordinate 62,750,924 of NC_090726.1, read as the reverse complement.
GCCGGTCACTGTTTCAATTATGGTTTTAGTATGCGAGATACTTTTTCTATGAAGGTTTTAGTTTAAGAACCACTCTTTCAATGAAAGTTTTAGTTTGAGTCACTGTCTTAATGTAGGTTGTAGTTTAAGACACGCTTTCAGTGATGTTCGAAGTTTGGGAGTCCCTGTCTCAATGAAGGTTTTAGTTTGTGAGTCACTGTTTCAAAGAAGGTTTTAGTTTGAGAAACATTGTTTTAATGAGGGTTGTAGACTGAGATCGCCACACTGCCCCATACCGGGTCTTCTGAGGAAGCGTGCTCCCCTGCCACGTGGCCCGATTCGCCCGAAACACTCGCGGCCCTTCCGTTTACTCCCGAGGGGCCAGCCCTTGGTTCCTCCGTCACACTGGGTTCACTTGGGAGGACACTATGGCTCACAATCACACTGGGGGCTTGTTGGCCACTCCTCTGCGAAGGAGACGGAGAGGCCGAGGCTTCGTCGGACCGATCACTGACCGACTGTAAGGAAGACACGCCACTCACTTTCTTTGGGGAACGCTTAGACGACTTCTTTTTCTTAGTACCATACCGTACCCACTGAATTCCGTCCCAACTCACGCACTCGGAACATGTGTCCGAGGAGGAACAAACTTTACCCCTGCACGTGGAACAAAGGGAATGCGGGTCCACCTCTGGTTTAGAGAGGAAAGCCCCACACGACTTTCCTGCTCTAGGACCAGGACAACGACGCACGTTCTCCATCGTTCGCACACGAAGGTCAACACTAACGAGTTACAGAAAACCCTGGATAACACAAGGGGAACGGACTGAGGACACTTTGCGAAAACGCACTATCGCAGAAAAAACACAAGCCCGTACACTGGGAACACGTGGGAACACAACGCGCCAAAGGATCGAGAGTTTAAGCGAGAGAGTGAGATGCTTCGTATCTCACGACCAAGGACTTAATGAGATCCTGACCCGGGAAAAGCAGTGACCTGCCCTAATCCGGGCCGCAGGAATTATCCTGGCGGCGGGGGTAGAAACTATCGGGAGCGAGATAGGGGGGGTAGCGCGGGAAATCTTGGTCGAGTTTGAGAGAGGGTCAAGGACCCTCCGAAGAGGTAATTCTCGGTAAGTATGTTAGGAAAAATAAAAATTACTTAAAATTTTTCATTTTAATGAGGGTTGTAGTTTGTAAGGTACTGTTTCAAAGAAGGTTTTAGTTTAAGAAACATTGTTTTAACGTTTATAGTTTGTGAGTCACTGTTTCAAAGAAGGGTTTAGTTTAAGAGACACTGTTTCAATGAAGGTTTTAGTTTATGACACTGTTTCAAAGAAGGTTTTAGATTAAGAAACATTGTTTTAATGATGGTTGTAGTTTGTGAGGCACTATTTGAAAGACGGTTTTAGTTTGTGAGGCACCTTATCAATGAAGGCTTTAGTGTGTGATGTATTTTTCGATGATGATTATAGTTTGTGAAGTACAGCTTCAATGAAGGGTGCAGTTTGTGATGTAGAAAATCAGTGACAGTTGTAGTTTGTGAGGTTCCTTTTCCGTGAAGGTTGTAGTTTCTAAGATACTGTTTCAATGAAGATTTGAGTTTGTGAGGCACTCTTATAATGAAAGTTTGAGTCTGTGAGGCATTGTACAATGTATGTTTTTGTTTGCGAGCCATTGTTTTAATGAAAGTTGGATTTTTTTTTTTTTAGATATTTATTTCTGTGAAGGTTGCATATTTGTGGAGTACTGTTTCAACGAATGTGTTACTTTGCAAGATAATGTTGCTTTTATGGTTTTCGTTCACGAGGTTCTGTTGCTGTAGTGGTTCTAGTTTTTTTTGGCATTTTCAATCAAGATTGTAGTTTGTGAAGTGCTGTTTTAATGAAGGTTGGAGTTTGTTATGTAATGTTACGGCAGTGGTTGTAGTTCACGAGGATTATTGTACTGTACAGTATTGGTTTTAGTTAACAAGAATTTTTTTCCTGCATCGTTACAAAGTTGTTTATAATATTCTCGTCTTAATTTGTTGGACAGTCACTTCCGGTCTATTAAATTTCTTATTCCTGATCTAGATATTAATCTCTGGCACCGTCGTTCAATTACTGTAGTTTGTTATGCATTTGCATAAGATTTTTCCTAATTCTGAACATCCTTTACTTTCAGATCTTGCCGGACAGTACCACCCTGTTCGTAATACAAGGTATGTAATTAATTCTAATAGTCAGGCCTTCTCCACCATGAGGCTCAATACTACACACTACTCTAGAAGTTTTATTCCAGCTTATGACCAAGTAGTGGAATGATCTCCCTAATCGGGTAGTTGAATCTGTAGAAATTCCAAAGTTTAAACTTGCAGCAAATGTTTTTATGTTGAACAGACTGACATAAGTCTCTTTTATAGTTTATATATAAAACTTCTGTTTTAATGTTGTTACTATTCTTAAAATATGTTATTGTTTTAACGTTGTTACTGTTCTTATAATATTTAATTTTTATTTTTATTTCTTTTCATATAATTTATTTATTTCCTTATTTCCTCTCCTCACTAGGCTGTTTATTCCTGTTGGAGCCCTCGGGCTTCTAGTATCTTGCTTTTCCAAGTAGGTTTTTAGTTTAGTCTGGGATAATAACAAGAATAATAATGATTTTAATGATAATAATACAGTTATGATTTTAAGTCATTAGGTACTGTTACAAGAAGGGTTTTAGTCATATGAGATAATTACCATAAATGTCTGTAAATAAGTTACTATTACCATAAAGATTCAGGTTCATAAGGTACTGTTATAGTGAAGGTTATAGTTTGAGATTATATTGTCATGATGAGGGTTGTAGTCTGTGAGGTAGTTACCATGAGGATTTAGATCCTAAGGGTCTGTTGCTATGGGGCTCACGAGTTACTACTGTGTTGGGAGCCGCCAAGGAACGAATCTGACAAAAAGTACATATAATATTTGGCTGTTCCCTCCAAAGCACTGGTTATTTTTAAATAAAGATTCCCTTCTTTTTCCGTCAGCACATAACTGTTTCCGGCTGTTCGAGTCGTCTACATCACTGTTCTCGTGTGTGTCTCTCTGTCTACGGAGTTAAGGAGGTAATACGGGATATTTCTATTTCACAGTAGAATGAAACCTACATGTCTATGTAGAAAACCCGTGACACCAAGATACCATGGAAAATGGGACCAATCTATCTTTGTTCAGAAAATATTAAACCTATCTATGTATCTTTTCTTGGCTAAAGAGTATGCCTGTTTATACATTTGTCTCGGAAGGCTGGCTCTTGTAGATTGTTTATCTATGGAATAAAAAGTAAACTTACCTATCCATCTGAAAAGGGAAAAAAAAGGAATAGTGGCTATCTGCAGGGGGATGAAAAATTAACTCTGAAGACCTTTGATGGTGTGATGGGAAAAGTAGAAAGTCCTTGATACATGGAGAAGGCTTAAAGGAAATCTATGCTAAACATTAGTAGGTTAAAGTGAGATAACATTCATGATTATCTAGCGAACTTAACTTTTACAATATCGCCTATTGATGCAAAGAGCCTTGGTTAGATTTCACCAGTCATCTCTATCTTAAGCTTTTAATTCAATACTTCTCCCTTTATCATCTCCTACTTTGCGTTTCATAGTCCTCAGCTATGTAGGTCTGGATATTCCAACTCTTCTAGTGCATTGTGGAGCCCAGCTGTACGTTTGGTGAACCGATCTCTCTTGGAAGGGCGAAGAGCATGCCCAATCCTTCTCAATCTACCCTAATTACACACACATGCATAGTGTGTGTGTGTATATATATATATATATATATATATATATATATATATATATATATATATATATATTGTTATAAATATTTATATTTATGGAGGTGTAGATCCAAATGGTATTTTTCCTTTGTTTTTTTATAAAGACTGCAGATTTCTTAGCTCCAAAGTTATCTGTTATTTTGCGCAAGTTAGCAAGAAGAGGAACTTTTAGCACTTGTTGGAGAATTGGTAATGTGTTTGTGTAAGCTCAAGTCCAACTGATTACCGCCCAATTTCCATAACTCCCATATTATATAAAGTTTTTATCGTCTTCGGGCAAAACGTCTTAATAGGTTTGCTGAAGGTAATCATCTATTCCCTAGTTTGCAATTTTGTTTTCGTAAAGGCCTTGGAGCATGTGATGCCCTTCTTGCAATCTCCAATGCTGTACAGAAATCCCTTGATTGTGGTCAGGAAGTTTGTATGATTGGCCTTGATTTTAGTGCTGCCTTTGACCGTGTTAATCATGAGGCCCTTGTTTTCAAACTGAAACAGTTGGGAGTGGGTGGGTCGTTTCTTAGCATTATTTTTTATTTTTAAAGTAATAGATCTCAAAGAGTTGTTGTTGATGGGCACCATAGTGAGTATAGGAATGTGATATCTGGTGTTCCACAGGGTAGTGTTCTTGGCCCATTACTTTTCATACTATATTCACATAACATGTGGTTTGGCCTAGAAAACAAGCTTGTTGCATATGCAGATGATGCTACTCTCTTTAAATCAATTCCATCCCCTGAATGTAGATCTGGGGCTGGTGAATCCCTTTATAGATATCTAGCTAAAATTAGTGCATGGTGTAAATTATGGGGTATGAAGTTGAATCCTAACAAAACTCAAAGTATGATTGTAAGTAGGTCAAGGACAGTGGCTCCTCAACATCCAGATCTCAGTATTGATAATATTTCTATAACTTTGTATGACTCTTTTGAAAATTTAGTTGTGATTCTCGATAGCAAATTTACTTTTGAGAAACACATTACGTCTGTGTCTTCAATTGCAAAAAAAAAAAAATGGATTATTGAGAAAGTCTTTCAAGATTTTCGGTGATCAATCTATTCTGAAGAGGTGTTTTAATCTCTTCATTCTACCTTGTTTTGAGTATTGTTCTCCTGTCTGGTCTTCAGCTGCTGATTCTCATTCTCATTTGTTGGAGAAAAACTTACGGTCTATTAAATTTCTTATTTCTGATCTAGATATTAATCTTTGGCACCGTCGTTCAATTAGTTCATTATGCATGTTGCACAAGATTTTTCATAATTCTGACCATCCTTTACATTCAGATCTTCCTGGACGATTCCATCCTGTTCATGATACTAGGCATGCAGTTAATTCTAATAGCCAGGTCTTCTCCATCACAGGGCTCAATAATACACAGTATTCTAGAAGTTTTATTCCAGCTGTTACCAAGTTGTGGAATGATCTTCCTAATCGGGTAGTTGAATCAGTGGAACTTCAAAAGTTCAAAGTTGGGGCAAATGTTTTTATGTTAAACAGGCTGACATAAGTCTTTTTATAGTTTATAAAAAGGTAGTAGGTTGGCCAGGGCATCAGCCTCCCATTGTGATACTACCACTAGAGAGGTATTGGATCCTTTGACTGGCCAGACAGTAATGCACTGGATCCCTCTCTTTGGTCACGGCTTATTTTTTCTTAGCCTACATTTACACAGAATAGTCTGGCCTATTCTTTACATATTCTCGTCTTTCCTCATACACCTGACAACAATGAGATACTTAACACTTCTTCACCCAAGCGGTTAATTACTGTACTGCAATTTGTTTAGTGAACTTTCCTCTTGGTAAGGGTAGAAGAGACTCTCTAGCTATGGTAAACAGCTCTTCTAGGAGAAGGACACTCCAAAATTAAACCATTGTTCTCTAGTCTTGGGTAGTGCCATAGCCTCTGTACCATGGTCTTCCACTGTCTTGGGTTAGAGTTCTCTTGCTTGAGGGTACACTCGGGCACACTATTCTATTTTATTATTATTTTATTTCTTCCTCTTGTTTTTCTGAAATGGTGTGTTGGGCAGGCTTAATAGAAGGGCCATGGATGCCTGTTGGTTTATCAAGAGGTTGTCTTTTCATTTTTCTGATTCTTTTTCTTCTCAAAACCATCCTTACTGTCCTCCCTTTAGTTGAAGTGGCTATCCTGGAGGGTATTTAGCCTTGCATGGTGTATCAGCTCCTCCATGTTGACCAGTTTTTCTGACTTTTAACTATAGTCTATGGGTATCATCAATCACTTTATTTATAATTCTGTACATACTGTTTTTGTTATAATTCTTGTTAATCTAGTTTTTAAGTATGATTTCCCTTTTTTATTTCTATTAATTCTTATGCTATCTGGAGACATTGAGCAAAATCTGGGACCAGTACGTCCTAGATTTCGTCAATGTCATCTTCTGTATTGCAATATTTGTGGTCTTCATGCAAATATCCAAGACCTTACAGTTGCGTCCAGACAGTATGATATTCTTTTGTGCTCAGAAACTTTGGTTTCCAATATGAGGCACTCATCTGAACTCCTTATAACTGGTTTTAAGAAGCCAATAATGTTGAAACGTGATGCCATCCCTAGGGCCAGGGGAATAGCGGTGTATATTAGAACCGAGTACCCTGCTTCTCTTAAGTCATATTATCAATATGGATGTCATGAGTTTGTGGAAGGCATAACAACTTTTATTTGTGTTCTTTCTACCGGAATCTAGACATGGATGATTCTATCTTCGATTATCTTCTTACCATTATGGCTAAGATACAAAAAGATGATAGAAAGGCTTCTTTTGTCTTTGTTGGTGATTTTAATGCTCACCATAGAGAGTGGTTAAGTTCAATCTCTCCTACCGATCGCCATGGCTTAAGAGCTTTAGACTTTGCCTCTGAATCAGGCTGTGAGCAAATCATAGATAAAGCTACTCACAGGTCTGGTAATTGCTTGGACCTCGTATACACTGACTCCCCTGGCGTTATAACTAATAAGGTTGGTTCTCCAGTCGGGACATCTGATCATTTCTTGATTTCATTAGTAGTGAAGACTGAGCAGCCTGTCCTTGATATATCATACTCTTGTAAAATTTATATGAAATCCCAAGCAGACTGAAATGGGATTTTGCATGATCTTTTGTGCTTGAATTGGTCACAATTATATAGTAGTGTAGATCCTGTTGTTCCTTTGAATGAGAATCTAGTCAACATAATTGATGTGCAATATCCCTTCTTGTGTGCTAAGGTACCGAGTGAAGGACAAACTGTGGTTCAATGATTATTGTAGACGTGCTTATTTGGAGAAGCAGGAGGCGTATCATCTTTGGAAGGGTAACAGATTAGATTTGACCTGGAACAACTATACTTAGCTTAGAGCTTTTTCTCAGAAAGTTTATGCCTCAACTGAAAAGGAGTACAATTTAACCATAAAAGAAACCCTTTCTGGTACAACTCAGGAACATAAATGGTGGTCTACCCTTAAATCTGCACTCTTTGGTGTAGATGCAACAGTTCCTCCTTTACTTAAACCAGATGGTTCAGTCACTCACTGTCCAAAGGAAAGGCAACCCTTTTGGCTGATGTTTTTGACAGTGAATAAAGTAAGGAAAAACTTGAACTTCCTCATTCCTGTTTTCCTGAGGCTAAACTAACTAGTTTAGCTTTTCGATCTCATAAGATTAAAGCTCTGTTGATGGACCTTGATGCTTATGGAGGTGTAGACCCAAATGGTATTTTTCCTTTGTTTTTTATAAAGATAGCAGATTTCTTAGCTCCAAAGTTATCTGTTATTTTGCACAAGTTAGCAAGAAGAGGAGCTTTTATCACTAGTTAGAGAATTGGTAATGTTACTCCTCTATGTAAATGTGTTTGTGGTAGCTCAAGTCCCACTGATTACCGCCCAGTTTCCATAACTCCCATATTATCTAAAGTTTTTGAACGTCTTCTGGCAAAACGTCTTAATAAGTTTACTGAAGGTAATCATCTATTCCCTAGTTTGCAA
>NC_090726.1:62678151-62738151 GCF_036898095.1 Palaemon carinicauda | reverse complement strand
CACAAAACAGTAGGTTTTATGTTATTTACACAAAGTTTTTTTGCCATTATACTGCACTCACATTAGCAAAGTATTTTTTTAAATTTTACCCTTACTTCTCTTTAGCAATTTATGAATAGCTTTGTGTTCCTCGAGATATTTATTTATTTATTTCAATATCACTCTTAGATATTTTATTTTTCCGTTTCCTTTCCCCACTGGGATATTTTCCCTGTTGGGGCCCCAGTGCTTTTAGCATCCTGTTTTCCCTACTAGTGTTGTACCTCAAGTAATAATAATAATAATAATAATAATAATAAGCCTGCAACAGATTTAGAATCATTCGATAACCCGGGTACAATTATTATGTTTGAAATATTGTCCCTGTGGAAGCAATCGGGAGAATATGTTGAAGGGCAAGTCTTTCTCAAATAACTGTAAGGACAACACTTGCCATAACAACCTTTCGAATACTTGATAATTTCAGATTCATTGTTGCGTAGAAAATTCTAAATCTAAAAGCCATTATTCCAAACACATTTTCAACCATTCTCTGTGTTCTAAGGATACCAGATAACTCCAAATCACCCAATCAATCTCTGTGCAATCTACAGCCCTCGATACTTCTCAATGCGGTCCTACCCTCCAAAAATGAATATCGTACAGTCCGGCCTAAGGAGCCAACTGCCAAGCTGAAAATTTACTAAACCTTAGTTACTTGAATTCGTAAAATGTCGTTTCATATATATATATATATATATATATATATATATATATATATATATTATATGTATAATACAGTATATATATATATATATATATATATATATATATATATATATATATATATATATATATATACTGTATTATACATATAAAATATATATATATATATATATATATATATATATATATATATATATATATTTTATATGTATAATACAGTATATATATATATATATATATATATATATATATATATATATTATATGTATAATATAGTATATATATATATATATATATATATATTATATATGTATAATACAGTATATATATATATATATTATATATATATCTATATTATATTATATATATAATATATATATTATATATATATATATATATATATATATATATATAAAGAGAGGGAGAGAGAGAGAGAATGTGTTGTAGCCTTCAGCCACCAGGAATAAAACTCATGTTAGCTGAGTTTGAGCTGGATTACAAGAATTTAGTTTGCAGTACAACAGATGGGGCTCCTGAGGTGTGATTACTGTAGAATAGAATGGGGTCTCAAAATATTAACTTTAGTTCACTTATTGTCCTACACTGTATTATACACCAGAAAGCATTGTGTGGAAAGCAAACTTTCCGCATGTAACCATTTTTGACAAAGCTGTTAACTTCATTAGGTCAAAAGGTCTGAATCATCACCAGTTTTAACCCTGGATAGGTATGCTACTCGGACACCCCTTTAAGGGTATACTCGGTCGTGAACGACCCCGACTCCGAAAAAAAATCAGGAAAAATTTAGTTATGCATCAATCTGTATTGTTTGACTTGCTAAAAATACTTCAAAGAATTCTAAAAATTACTGAAAATATAAATGATACCCATCTACAAAATAACTATTTATTGGAAATATATTAAAAATTTAAGTATATAAAAAAAAGACGACGTAAATATTCACAAAAAATAGAAATATACATATACACATAAATCCCTTTAGGGACACCTTCTTAGATGGCAAAGCAACAGCGTGTAATTGCTGGAAATGAGTTGGACCCATAGAAGTCAAGATCTGAAATGAGAAAAAAAGGGTAAATTTTTTTGGCCAAAAAAATTTGTCCAAATTTCATGAATTTTTTTGGGTACCCAAATGAAATAGGAAGAGGCTAATTTTTTTATAGAATAAACTCATTATCCTAGAACAGAAATACATAATAAAATGTGCACTAAGATGTAATTTACTGTTATAACAGGGGTGAAATCTAAAGGTCATTTTTTGACGGCCTAGTTCACAATGTAAATTTCATATGAAAATCATTGTATCTCCTATAAAATATGATATTTATGCATTAAATTATACCAAAATATCACGAATTCTATACAGAACAAGAATGTATAAAGATATGCCAACTTACCTTTCGGGTATGTCAACAAAATGGCCGCAGACCGCAACAACTCTTACAGCCCAATCTACCACTTGGAATGAAGAATGGGGTTGCAAGCTCCATATTATCATCAACATCTCTTTTTAACTCCATTAGAAGTGTGTTGATGACATCCATGCCGAGGGAATACTGTCTGCTGGCCATTATTGAAGATAAATTCAAAATAAATAGAAAAAAATCAAATTTGCAAAAAACCCAAAAAAATCAGAAATTAGCATTTGAGGGAAAATGGACCTCATGGCAATATATGGCATCTAAGCCAAAACCAATGTCATGCAAGTGGTAGACACACCATCCACCCACACTTTCACACTATAAAGAACCAAACAAGTATCAACACTGTTCGACAATTTATAATTATGTAATAACTTTGCTGTTTGATCACTTACCCCTATAAAGGTATTCAGGGTCGAGGTCGATCCCTGGGGGGGGGGGGGGGTAAAAAAAAACGGGGAAGGAGGGAAGTTAGACGAAAATCAGTCCTAAAGCTGACAATGGCATGTAGACTAGTCACCCCTTGCAGGTCGATCACTTCCATATTCGAGACAGCTGATGATTTATGGGAAAAAAACAGGTTTTGAAAATGCTGTAGGGGTCGCAAACGACCCATCATACCTTTCCAGGGTTAAAAAGTTACTGTCAGAAACTGAAGCACAGTACAGTGATTGTTAGTATTTTTGTGAAGTCAGGTGGCCAAGTGCGGCAGGAATGCTGAAAATCATAAGATCTTTTAAATGAAATGGTGCCCTTAGACATGAAGGGCAACTCTATCCCTGTATTGAATGATATGGAATGAAAGTGTTACTTAGTATTTTTGGTAGATATAACAGACCATCTCAGTACCCTGAATGTTATGCTTCAAGGGAAAGATCAAATCATTACTTTTTTGTTGACCAGGCGGACATGAGTCTTTTTATAGTTTATTTATGACATATTTGTTTTTGATGTTGTTAATAATTTATATATGACATGTCTGTTTTGACGTTTTTACTCTTTTTAGAATGATTTATTGTTAATTTGTTCTCTTCATTTATTTATTTCCTTATTTCCTTTCCTCACTGGGCTATTTTTCCCTGTTGGAGCCCCTGGGCTTATAGCATCTTGCTTTTCCAACTAGGGTTGTAGCTTGGATAGTAATAATAATAATAATAATTAATGACCTGTTCTCCCTGTTTGAGACGGTTGTGGGAATCGCAAATCAGAAATCAAAACAGCCCACTTCCAAACATCAAACAACCATGTAATTAGCGATGAGCAGTGTCGGAAATATAGTGACCGGTTGGCAGCTCGATAAGAAATTCCATGATCTTAGAAAACACTTGACAGCTATTGAACTATTTGCTTCTCCATTTCATGTGGATATGGAAACTTCCACAAATATGCAAATGAAAATAATTGAACTGCAATTTAATAATGAACTAGGGAATAGGTATGGTGGTATCTCCATCTATCAGTTCTGTAAGCAATATTTATCAAACACAAAATATCCCTAACTATCTGGTTATGCAAGGAAGATGATGGGTGTTTGGTAGCACGTATGTGAACAGTTTTTTTTTTCTATGAACCTGGTTAAGAAAATATTTTGGTCCTCACTGGACACTTAAAAAGTACCGTAGATGTTGCCACGTCAGTTGGGTCCAGCAAATGAAAAGTCAGCCATCTCACTAGATAAGGTTTTCTTTTGGTTTCATAAAGGTTAGGGTGTTTGCATCAATTCAAGTACACAGCTATCTTTACATGCATATTCCAGCCATATTTGATAATTACGCCCTGAGTAATATCCATGTCTAATTCAGATGGGTAGATGTGTGAAAAACCAACAGTATTTTGTGTAGGATGGGAATGTTAAGAATCTTAGTTCTCAAGATAATTCGCTTGGCATAGGTCAAAGGAGGATTTTCATTTGATATATATCACATTCACATGTTGTGTGAAGTCTTTGTTACTACAGAATGTTTTTCATTAGTTAAAAATACGAAAATAATTTTTTTAGTCGATTTTTCATTGAGGCCCATATGTGGCCATCCATGAAGTTCATAACATGAGATTCTTGATTAGTTGGTCTTCTTTTGAAAAGGCTGCACACCACTGCTCTAGGCAATCTATAGTTAAAAATGTTGTTCTCTGCACTCAAATACTTTCGAGGATATGGTTTCAAAAATTAGTTCTCAGTGCAAATGCCATATCGCTTACAAAAACATAAGGCAAATTACAACTAGAATTATCATCTAGATGATTGTCTCCTATTTCAAAGCCTATTTTCCAAATTATGTTTTTTCAATAAACCCTCCCTCCATCTCATACACGGCCGTTTGTCCATATGTCAGCCATGGTGAATTCATAGTTCGCATTAACTGCTGCCAATAAAACAAGGCTGTTGTATCCTTGTAGTTCCAAAAATATGATACACAATCTGGTAGTAGCGGGATCCGTATAGGTTTGCCTAGACGATTCGGGAAGTTCCACCTTTATTCAAACTCTCGTTCTATAATTTGCCACTCTCCCACTGAGGAACCTGAAAAAAAAAATAATAATGCATAATTATGTGGAAGGTGTTAGTTCATTATTGTACTAGATTATTCAAGTGTAGGATCCACCATGACACACCAACATCTACCTATCTATCTAATATATATATATATATATATATATATATATATATATATATATATATATATATATATATGTATATATATGTATCTATATAATAGTCCAGGTTCTGGGCACCAAAAATAGATTACACTATGGTCCCTTGTTTGGGGACCAAACATATATGATATATATTATGGGTAGCAAGCTATACAGCCTCTCGAGTTCCCAACTCACCTGGTTGTTTTTACATTAAACCTGTTATACTTGAAAATATTAACACCCGGGTTCTGAGACAGTTATATAACTCCCAGACAGCAATATACAAAAACACTGAATATCGAAAGGTCTCTTAAGTACACTCAAAATAAAACTGGGTAATTATTACTAAGAATTATTTAAACCACCTCTTACTTCGATTCTTTAACAGGATACGAGCGAGTATGAAATAAACACTGGTGATTAAAATAATAAACTTTACAAAATTAAATATATTCTATATAAATTACAACACTTTAAAAGAATTTACATAAAAACAAAAATAAATCACTCAAAATAATAAGTCTCAACAAAACTTATATTAAGACAAAAAATGTTTCAATCTGAAAATTTATATAATCACTTGACTTGAAATATTAAATCTGAATAAACCCTAGACTAAGACAAAAGAAATAATTACACTCTGAAAATTATATAATCACTTGGCTTGGAATATTAAATCTGAATGAACCTTAGACTAAGACAAAAGAAATAATTACAGTCTAGTGCTTAAACTCTTAAAGAACTTACATAAAGTAACTGATAAACTTACCAACTTAGCATATTTACTTGTGCAGGACCAGTTACAGAAATTTACACTACCAACACTCACCACAATACAATAAATTCAAAATCACCTTTTTTGTCTTTTGTATCGTTTCAACACACGTTTTACTTTGGGGCACAGGATCACTTTGAAAAGGACACACTAGAGACACTTGGAGAGAGGTAGGGGGCCACTTTGGCTCTTTCACAGGAAGGCTGTTTCTCTTGTGTTGCTATGCAGCCCTGGGCGGGGGGCGCATATATAAGACTTAGGTCCAAGATCTGGAAGCTTGGGGGTTGGCTTAAGGGCATTGGCAGAGTTATCAACTAGATAAAAATTCGGGGACACGAACCTTGGTTTCAGGCAACTCTTGGACGCATACCAAAGCAACAGCGAGACGACTCTCAGCTAGCTCCGCCCACCTTTGCCCTCGGAAATAAAAAAAAGATAACATCTAACACTAAGGTTCTCAAGAACCTTCCAAAGCATGTGGCACATATAAGAATTGTGTATTTTCTATTAACATGACGCAATACCTCATAAATCTATAGAAAACATTTACTTAAGCCCTTGTTTATATCTCGTATGTATCATATAATACTCTTAACAGGTTACGTAAGACTTTGTAATGAAATACGTGAAATAAAAAGTTAATTCTTAAAGATAACGTAAATTTACACATACTGACTCGAATGAAAAATACATTGAATTCAACGACAAAAGTCTTACGTAATTTACATTAAAAACTTATACCTACATGACAGGAACTCAGCTTAAGAGGTGGCTATTCACCTCTTCAATGCACATATGAAAACATAAATAAAATTCCTGATTAACTTATTTACTCTACACTAGACTAGCTTCGTAAGATAAGCTTCCGCCAAAAAAGATTATTTATTTCGGGCCTGAGTCCATCGATTCAGCTCGAGATAAATTATCTGCAACCATGTTATCTTTACCTGATATATGCCTTACATCAATGCAATACGGTTACAAACATAATGACCATCTAGTTAACCTTTGATTATTATTTTTCATCTTATTAACAAAAGCTAAAGAATTATGATCCGAATACACTGTAATTTCTTCATTTTGTGGTCGATTCACATAGACCTGAAACTTTTTTATTGCTGTGACTATGGCTAGCAGTTCCTTTTCAGCTGTCGAGTAGGCTCGCTGATGTTTCTTCAGCTTCGACGACATAAAACAAACAGGATGAAAAATCCTTCCTCGTCTTCTTGCCATAAGACATCTCCAATCCCATTATCCGACACATCCACTTAGATAAGGCATTTCTTGTTGAAATCAGGCACTCACAGTATCGGTTAATATGGCCTTTTTCCTGTCGAAGGATTCCTGGCACTCTGGTCCATACAAATTTTTTCTTAGGGCTAGTCAAATCCGTCAAGGGAGCGACTACAGCTGAAAAGTTCGGGCAAATCGTCGGTAGAATCCTGCCATCCCTGAAAAATGTTGTAATTGCTTTTTCGTTGTGGAGGATGATGCTTTCCTTATTCCTTTGACGTTAGCAGCTACCGGGACTATTAGTCCTCGTCCTACTTCAAATACAAGTACTGAACTTTTTCCTTCCCAAATTCGCTCTTCAGGTTAATCGTCAGGTATGTTCCTCGCAGCTTTTGAAATACCTTCTTCAGTATTCGGAGATGTTCTTCCCAGGTTGATAAATATACCACAATATCTTCGAGATATATGCTTACTCCTTCTGTCGATCCTAGAAGGTTATCCATCACTCGTTAAAAAGCAGAGGGGGCGTTCATTAGATCAAATGGCATGACGGTGTATTAATATAACCCAAACAGGGTTTTAAAAGATGATAATTTTGCGTAGTCGTCCAAAGGAATTTGATAATAGCCCTTTAACAAGTCGATCTTGGAGACAAACCTCGTTTGTCCGATGTTGTCAAGTAGTTGGTCGATGAGTGGTAATGGATAATTATTGGCCACACTGATTAATTTTAACTTTCGGTAGTCCGTACACATCCTGAAAGATTCGTCCGTTTTTTTCACGAGCAAGCATAGAGAACTAATGGCTAGAACTTTGTACGGCTAATCAGTTTTGTAAGAAATAGTCCACTTTTTTCTCGTGTCTTCTCGGTGATACAGAGACAGTCGATAAGCGCGTTGTTTAAATGGTCTATCTCATGCTTCGTCAGGTTGGTTCGTTTCGGGACATCCGAGACAATTTCAAGGAAACTTCTAATTAATTGGTTTAATTCCTCTTGTTGCTCCTGGTCCAAATGAGTTCATTTCTCTTCCAAGTTCCGGATGATAGACGAATTATTCACTTTGCCTACCCCGCCTACCACATATCCATCGTTGTCTTCCATGGATGGTATAGTCTGCACCATACACACCTGTGAAGCTTCGGTCTTGTTTTCGCTTTAGTAGGGTTTCAGTAGGTTAACATGTACTTTCCTCTGACTTTTCCTTCTTCCTGCAGTTTCGATAACATAGCTCAGGTCACTGTTCTCCAAAATCTTGAATGGTTCTTGAAACTTGTTGGTGAGTGGGAATCTCCTTATCGGCAAGAAAACCTACTGAAAACTGTCTGTCCTTACTTTTCATGTGGAACCTTTTCTTCATTTTTTTCATGATTCGTTTTAAGGCTTTCAAGGGAAAATTTCCTTAACTCGCCGATACTTTTCCTCAAATTCTTGACATATTCTCCTTCCGTTTCCTTTCAGTCCTCCCATTTTTCTGCTAACATTTTAATAGGCCCTTGTATTTCTCGTCCAAATACCATTTCATTCGGGCAACATCCCATTACTTTCTTGATAAGCATTACGTACCTCAAACACCATGAACGGTAGTCCGATGTCCCATTCATTTCCGGTTTCGTTACAGAACTTCATTAACATACTTTTTAAAGTTTGATGACACCTCTCCAATGCACTTTGGGTCTCCGGATGATAAGCAATGATAGTTGTTGTTTCACTCCAGTTTAATTACGTCCTTAAACAGTTTTGACATGAAATTCATTCCTAGGTCACTTCGAACGATTTCCGGTATGCCAAACTTAGTAAAAAAAAGTTTAGTAACTTCTTGGCAATTAGTTTGGCATTGTTGTTCCTGACGAGTATGGCTTCTGGGTATCTTGTCACTGGACACATCAAGGTTAACATATATTCGTGACCTTTTTTCGTCCTTGGTAAATGTCCCACATGTCGATCATTACCTTGCTGAAGGGTTCTCCTCGCACTTATATCGGGTGTAAGGGAGCTTTCTTAATGTACTTGTTCGGCTTCTGAGCCATCTGACATATGTAACATGCACGGCAAAACTAGTTCATGTCTTTATGCATGCTAGGCCAGAAAAAGTGCTTCAAAATTTTCTCCGTCTTCCTTATCCCTATATGTTCCGTCTCGTGTGCTACGGCGATCAACTGTCTTCTCAATGGTGCAGGAATTAATATCTGACGATATATCCCCCATGCAGCATTTCCATGGATATCAGTGGGCCTATGCTTCTTCATTAGCAACCCATCCTCAAGATAATACCAGGTCGGAGACTGCTGTGCCTCCGTCTCGTCCACCACACAGTACAATTACTCTGTTACCATTGCATCCTTCCATTACAATCCTCTCAGCCTTTTCCTACTCACTTGTCCTACTTCTAACGCTGAGTTTTCTATTTTTTCCGTGTCCATTGCTTCTTTGTCATCTTGTTCATTCTTCGGTCGTTCATTTTTGCCAGGGCTTACTTAGGAGTTCTCCTCTTGCTTATCATCAAGGGAATCCTATTCTTCGGAAAACAAATCCTCCAAGTTCATCGCTCATTCAATTTGTTTTTTCGTCTTCATCAGCCACTTTCTTCATCATACTCTTAGTCATCACACAACTATGAAACAAATACAGGTAGTCCTTTTTGAGTTCAGTCATAGGACTATACTTCAATGGTTTCTCAGTTACTATGGGACAAGGCTCAAATGGTGCTCCACCAACCTCATTACCCAGCAGGACATCTACTCCTTTGACAGCCAATGAATCTCTTACTGCAAAGTCAAAATTACCTGTCACCACCACGCATGACAGTTTCAAACGGCAAACAGTGGTAACCTCCTCACCTCCTATTCCCTTCAAAATAACTGAGTCCCCTGTGAGAGATTCTTCCATCAATGGGTGTACTCCTTGTACCACCACACTACATGCCCGATGAGGGTTTGCGACTGATAATATTATAATCTTCACTCAGCGAAGCAGCTTTATCAAGTTTCTTCACTTCTCTCTCTCTCTCTCTCTCTCTCTCTCTCTCTCTCTCTCTCTCTCTCTCTCTCTCTCTCTCTCTCAATTATGTTCGAATATGTTCAGGTATTCCTCGTAGATACTGCTCTAGTGTTATCAATTCTTCTAAATCAGCCAACTCCCTCACATTAGCAGCCTCTGTCCATCTCTTAAAACGTCATTATACCTTGTAAGCGTAATCCAGGAAAGTTATTTTCTCGTCCTTCCATAAACCTCGGAAATTTTCCTTATATAATATTCAGGGGTCATCTGATACACTTTATAGCACGCCCCTGTTCACTTCTTGATACTCCTTCCTCTGGTCCTGAGATAAGGAAAGGAATGCACTGCGGCCCTTCCCAATCAATACACCCTGCAGTAATAAAGACTATTTATCTTCTGGCCATTCCATCATCAACGCGACCGTTTCAAAATGATCGAAGAACTCATCTGGAGCTTCTGTGAATTTTGGGATCAACACCTGTACATTTGCCACATCAAACATCTGAGTTGCCAGCCTTGCACGAGCATTCAACAGTTCTAATTCCATCATATGTCGTGCAATCTCTGTCTGGCTTTCTCCGCATCTTGCTTCCATTTCCTTCGTACGTCGTGCTTCTTCTTCCCGTCTTCTCTCTGTTTCTTCTCGTTCTGCTATCATCTTCAACCTAATCAAATTCTCTTCCGCTGCAATACGTCGAATCTCAGCCTCTATATTTCTTTCTACTTTCATCCCTTCAGTTTCTAGGTCAGCTGATGCTTGCTTTGCTATAAATTCTTTTTCAGCCTCCTCCAACAGTTCACGATCTGCAATATATTTTCTTCCGACAACTTTCCCGAATTTATGAATGCCTATAAGGCTAGACACTTAACTTGGACCATAATCATCCCACTCGTTGCATGGCCACCACATGCCATCATGATACTGAGCCACTGAGCTTTAGTTACATTAGCCTCTGACAATTCCTGAACATTTGGGTTATTCAAAAACTCTTGGATATTAAACTGCCATCTTGTTAGTTAACAGATAATTTTATACTTCTCCAAAAAAATGTATATATCTTAATATACAAAGTCATATCAACACTACTATTCAAACCTTTAATCAAAACACGGCCCTGTTATCACCAATATTTAAAACAAACTCGCTTGATCCCAAGGGTCTGGGCACCAAAAATATATTATACGATGACTCCCGGGTCTGGGCACCAAAAATATATTATACAATGGCTCGTGTCTGGGAACTAACATATAATATTATATATTATGGCAGGCAAGCTAAACATCCTCTCGAATTCCAAACTCACGTGTTTGCTTTCACATTAAATCTGTTACACTTGGAAATATTAATACCAGAACTCTGAGACAGTTATATAACTCCCGGACAGCAATATATAAAATACTGAATGTCTAAAGGTCTCTCAAGTACACTCAAAACAAAACAGTAATTATTCTTAAGAATTATTCAAACAACTCTGACTTTGATTCTCTACAGGATACGAGCGAGGTTGTAATAAACACTGATGATTGAAATAATACACTCTACAAAAATAACTATATTCTACATAAATTGCAACATTTTGAAGGAATTTACAAAAAAAAAAAAAAAAAAAATCACTAGAAATATTAAGTTTGAACAAAACTTAGATTGAGACAAAAATGTTACGATCTGAAAATTATATAACAAATTAACTTGAAATATTATATCTGAATAAACTTTAGACTAAGAAAAAAGAAATAACGCTTATGAAAATTATACAATCACTTGTTTCACTTGAAATTAAATCTGAATACAATATTCAAGTTTAATGCTTAATGAAAATAGATAACCAGATCAAGATAGAAGCACCTTTCACCTTACTACAGGGCCGTTTACAAATATTCTAAGAGAATTTTGATAAGTACTCACTATGTTTACAAAAATTCGTCGCACCAAAAGTTTGATATTTCACTAAACGCTTTTAAAAACATTACACTGAGCTGAGTATGAGAGAGGTGGGGAGATGACTATGACTTGAGGCTGGTATTTTCTATCTTCTCTATGCACTCATGGGGTTGCTATATATATATATATATATATATATATATATATATATATATATATATATATATATATATATATGAAACTTAGCTACTTCCAGAAGCTTTCAGGATCGAGATCTGGTAGCATGGGGTGTTGGCCTAACAGCGACGCCAGAGTT
Organism: Palaemon carinicauda; assembly: GCF_036898095.1. Lineage (NCBI taxonomy): Eukaryota > Metazoa > Arthropoda > Malacostraca > Decapoda > Palaemonidae > Palaemon > Palaemon carinicauda. The sequence goes on along the minus strand of NC_090726.1, from coordinate 62,726,163 downwards.
TCCAAATAGACAATAATGTCAAGAGATGAATCCTGGGTTTTCGTGTAACTGTCAGACGCTTACCAACGCACCCGTGAGGCGACTCTTGCAGCTAGCTACACCCACCTTTTGTCCCCGAAATAAAAAAAAATAGAGCTAATACCGGGGCCCTCGAAAACCTTCCAAAGCACATGGCATGTTGCGTATTTTCTCACAAACATGACGCGATACCACATAAAAATATAAAAAAAAAACCTTACATAAGCCCTTGTTCATAGCTCGTATGGGTTACATAACACTCTTAAACAGTTATGTAAGACTTCATAACAAAAATATGTGAAATAGAAAAGTTAATTCTTAACCCTTTCACCCCCAAAGGACGTACTGGTACGTTTCACAAAAGCCATCCCTTTACCCCCATGGACGTACCGGTACGTCCTTGCAAAAAAAAAAATGCTATAAAAATTATTTTTTTCATATTTTTGATAATTTTTTGAGAAAATTCAGACATTTTCCAAAAGAATGAGACCAACCTGACCTCTCTATGACAAAAATTAAGGCTGTTAGAGCAATTTAAAAGAAATATACATCAAAATGTGCTGGAAAAAAAGTAACCCCTTGGGGGTTAAGGATTGGAAATTTCCAAAAAGCCTGGGGGTAAAAGGGTTAATAATAACATAAATTTACATATACTGACTTGAATAAAGAATACCATGAAAGTAATGACGAAAGTCTTACTTACTTTACGTAATAAACTTAAATCTACACGAGAGGAACTCATCTTACAGGCTGGCTATATCTTTTCAATGCACAAATGAAATATATAAGTAAATCATGAATAAACTATTGTATTGACTCTACACTAGATCAACTTCGTAAGAATATATATATATATATATATATATATATATATATATATATATATATAAATATGTGTGTGTGTGTGTGTATATATATATATATATATATATATATATATATATATATATATATATATATATATATATAATGTGTGTGTGTACTGTTAGTTTGATTTTAGGTATCTTTACTTTCAGATTGCAGAACCAGATGAAACGGGAGATACTACACCTTGCACAAACCAGCAGGTTAAACGTCGACGCAAAACTTTAGTTAAATCTGAACAGAGATTGGATACCGTGGTAAGAAAATTTGAGGAACCTGTATATAAAGATGATTCTGGTATTGATTTCTTCGGGAGCTACGTTGCACGTAGAATACATTCAATGGACCAACAGACAGGAATAATAACTCGAAAGCTAATCAATGATGTATTGTTTGAGGCAGAGATGGGAAATTTAAATTCTTCATCTAGAGTTATTTCAACACCTCAACAGACAGTACCACTACCAATCCCTTTGAATACCTCTGTTTATAGTAACTGTTGTAGTACTAACAACACCAATGCCTGAGACGTTGTAATACTGTATGTTACTCATTTTCAATCTCTATATTACATAGCACATGCCGCCAGCTTTACTTCTTTTTTTTTTTTAACATAGATTCCAGCTCTGTTATGTTTTCAATAAACTTTTCGGAAAAAAATTGTCAAAAAGTATTTATTACCCTTAGATAGCACTTTTGAGAAACTTTGTAGAGCATCACATGTTTCTTGTATGAGTAATGATAAAGAGCTGGTTGAAATGATAGCTGAAAATTTCAACAGATCATTATGTGTCCTGCGTATTGCTAAATAACGTAAAGTGATACTCAGTCTTCCATGAGAAGTTATGGCCTTTCTCATAAATGTATCTTCATATGTAATGTAATGGGTGATCAATGTATGTTTCTTCATTCATCCGCAATTAAGTACACCAGTCATCTGGCTCTAATTTCAAATCAACAAGAAAGTTGTTCTGTGAAAGTTGATCTTTTTATAGCTATACCTTCGTCCACTTTGATCTTTTTTCCTTCAAAAGTTCAAACTTGCAGCAAATAAGTATTCCAGTATTGACAGTGAGGTCAAAAGAAAAGCCAGTAATGACTGTTGAAAATATTAAGACAGTAAACCAGAAGAGACTGACAAAGCTATGAATTCAGGAAGTGGCTATGGTGTAAGAATTGCTCATAGAATTATTAATGAAATCTCGGCTAAAGGCAAAAAAAGAATCATATACCCATCAAAAAGAGAGATGGCTCTGTTATAGCAACAGAAGATGAAAAAAGACAACGTTGGACTGAACACTTTAGTGATGTTATGAATAGGAGATATGAAGGGAATAATTTGATTAATATACCTGAAGCTGATGAAGACTTTGATATGCCCATGAATGAATTTAGTGTGTTTGAAGTCGAAGCTATCTTAAAAAATACTAAAGAGATTGAAAGCCCTGGATGATACGATGGAATAACTGCTGAGAGGATGCTGGCGGAAAATGAAGCGATTCCCAGACTACTTACAAAATTATTTTGTAGAATGTGGCATGAAGAGGCAAAACTTGATGAATGGGAGTTAGGAGTGTTGGTGAAAATAGCGAAAGAAGGAGACCTGGCTGATTGCAATAATTACAGAGGCATAACACTTACGTCAGTTGTTATGAAAATATATAGTATGGTTATTCTAAAGAGACTGGAGAGAAAGATTGATGGAAAGCTGAGATGAACAAGCAGGATTTAAAAAAGGTAGAAATTGCACTAACCAAATTTTCATTTTGAGACATGTACAGCAATGCGTATAATATAGAAATCCCCTTTTGATGGCATTTGTGAACTATGAAAAAGCCTTCGATAGTGTGCACTGACCAATTTTGTGGAGAATCCTGCATTATTATGGAATTCGTCTTAAATGTGTAAATTTGATTAAGTCTGTTCATGAGCATAGCAAGTGCAAAGTTGATGTTGATAGAGTCTTCTCAAATTAATTTTCTGTGAACAGTGGAGTACTGTCACCTGTGTGATTTATCCTCGTGGATTTTGTAATGCGTAGAACAGTCAGAGATGGTGGAGACGGATTGGACTGGATTGGTGATAGGAATTTAACAGAACTAAGAGTATGCTGATGATGTTCTTGTTAGCAGAACACCACAGGATTTTCAATGCTTGTTTACCAGAATGCATGAAATATCATACGAGGTTGGGCTGAAGATAAATAGAAGGAGATGATGAGAATGGAGTATGCAATGGAAGATGAAATTTCATTGGAAGGAGAAAGGATTAATGAGGTTGAATCATTCAAGTATTTAGGAACTATGATCTGCAATACAGGGTCTTTAGAATGAGAGTTTAGTGAAAGATTGATAAAAGCAATTCAGACAATGGCTACGTTAAGTAAAATTTGGAAATCGAATTGCATATTAAAATCAGACTATATATCATTTTAGTGAGATCGGTGTTACTTTATGGACATGAGTCATAGTATGACAATGAAACAATCTCCAGTAGATTCAGTAGCTTTGAGAACAAAGCCCTCATAAGGATATTGGGAGTTAAATGGCAGGACAGGATTAGAAATAAAACTATAAGAGAGATTACTCGAGTGCCATATGTGGATGAGATCATGATGAGGGATAGATGGAGATGGTTTGGCCATGCTCTTCGTACTCCCCAAGAGAGATTACTTCACCAAACGTTCAGCTGGACTCCACAAGGCACTAGAAGAGGTGGAAGACCCAGGCCTACATGGCTTGGGACTAAGAAGAGCGAAGTAGGAGATGATGAATGGAGAAGTATTGAATTAAAAACATAAGATAGAGACGACTGGCGAAATCTAACAGAGACCCTTTTCGTCAATAGGCTTAGGAGATGATGATAATGATTCATTTCTCATTTAGTTTATTTCCCTATTTCCTTTCCTCACTGGGCTATTTTTCCCTGTTGGAGCTCTTGGGCTTAGCATCCCGCTTCTCCGCTAAAGTAGCTTAGCTAGTAATAATAATAATAATAATAATAATAATAAACCCTTCTGTACGGGAGGTCCTATGGCATACATACACAATACTGTCTTTATAACATCGAAAACTAATGCAGCCGTTTCTAGTCCACTGCAGGACAAATACTTCTCACATGTCATTTCATGTCAGAGTTCTCGCCAGTTTTCATCACCACTCTGGCCAATGCGAATTGGTAATAGTGGGAAAATTTCGTCTGATCACCCAGGAAACCAACGTAATATGGTATGGGTGGCCCTTTCTAGTACAGTTTTGCTGATCATGGCGATACGCAAATCATTTCACTTTATATATATATATATATATATATATATATATATATATATATATATAATGTGTGTGTGTGTGTGTGTGTGTAAAGTGTGTGTGCGTGCGCGCACGCGTTTGCGTGTGTTTAAGACTTGACAGGAGTATAATCCGTTGTCATTGACCTTGAGAGAATCAGATAGCTCATCTTTAAAGCGACCGATCCGTCTCCGGCCTTCTGCCAGTAGGCTATTATTCTTCGGAGGACTGGTAATTCCTAATATAACAATGACCAATTATCTATTTACTGCGAAGCGCTTCCTACGACAACTGTATTAGAATTTGATCTTTCTAGTAAGGGCAAGGCACTGCACCCTCATTCTTGCAGCGCTAATCTGACGAAGGGTCCAGCTCGAACCGAATAACACAATACCTTATTTATACATCACTGGAACGCCTGTGTATGCAATCTAAGCCATATTTGGTATCTGGCAACTTTACCGGTCCTCTCGCCTGACGACAGATAGGATGACGCACACTCCTGCATTTTGACACGGATTTCTTTGCTAGAAAGGACCTTTTTTGCATATACAGTAGGAAATTTAACGTGATATAAGGAACAGTATAATGTGATAAAAGTCCTGAAAGTGATCGCGAAACAATATCTGGTGTATTTGAATATATTGGTAGATTTCTAATAAGTAACTGCTGCCTCGGTTATTTCATTTATATAAGATAGTGCTTTGGCTGATAAGTAATAAATCTTATCAGTAAATGGCCACTGATAAGTTTGTACACGTTCCCAACTTATAGTTGACGCAGTACACTGCACTCTTGCGTCTAATTGTTCGTGTGATAACTGTACTGGTCTGGGTGGTGGAAATCACTAACTGATACCTCACCTGGAAACCCCCAGAGTTTACGGTAAATTCCCGTCATTTTTTCCTCGATTAAATTGCGAGAGAGAGAGAGAGAGAGAGAGAGAGAGAATACATAACTTCGCTGTATATACACACGTACGTGTGAATTATACATTCACCCTTTCATAATTGAATTTAATATTACACATACGCATATATATATATATATATATATATATATATATATATATATATATATATATATATATATATATATATATACAGCATATGCATATATACTGCATAGTGTTAATATGTACTGTACATATCGCGATAATTAATGAGAGGAAGCAAAATAGTTATGAAGTGGATTAACACATTTTCGAGCCACCCCTCTGTTGTAAGATAAATGCAGTCACGGGACCATAATGCAAAGATATCGCCATGATTGCAGACAGTAGAAACAAACAAAGTAAATCTAATGAACAACAATATCAGTGCACTCGCCCTCACACAGACAAAGGACTTAAGCTCAGTTATTATATAATGGGAATGATTTGGATCCAAACAGTGAGTTTTTTTTTTCTTTTAAAATTGGTAATTTTTTTTACCAATTGCATAATATTCATGTAGCTTAAGGGAAGGAAATTAACATGACGTAAGCGGAGAGGAAATCGAAATGAATTAAGGCTGTATCAGACCAAGGCCTTCTGACGTAGAATGAACTTGGCGAGTTCCGACAGAACAAGTAAGAACTTGCATAGTACACAGCGGGTTTAAAGTACTTGTTTTATATACTCTATGCCTTCACCCTTACGGCCAGGATCATCAGTAAGAAATAATAGCAAATTATCACTCCCAACTTGCTTACTTTTATTTACTGTATATATATATATATATATATATATATATATATATATATATATATATATATATATATATATATATATATATATATATATATATATATATATAATATATACATCAGAAAATTGGTCCCTAAAGATTGCATAAGAAGCAGGGGAAGGAAAAGAAGATGATGGATTGACAAACAGGAATTTTGCGGATATAGACAGAATTAGAAAGACCACAGACAAACGTGAATAGAAGATTATATATATATATATATATATATATATATATATATACATATATATATATATATATATATAGTAGATAGTAGGTTGGCCAGGGCACCAGCCACCCGTTGAAATACTACCGCTAGAGAGTTATGGGGTCCTTTGACTGGCCAGACTACTACATTGGATCCTTGTCTCTGGTTACGGTTAATTTTCCCTTTCCCTACACATACACCGAATAGTCTGGCCTATTCTTAACATATTCTTCTATATCTTCATACACCTGACAACACTGTGATTACCAAACAATTATTTTTCATCCACGGGGTTAACTACTGCACTGTAATTGTTCAGTGGCCACTTTCCTCTTGGTAAGGGTAGAAGAGACTCTAGCTATGGTAAGAAGCTCTTCTAGGAGGACACTCCAAAATCAAACCATTGTTCTCTAATCCTGGGTAGTGTCATAGCCTCTGTGCCATGGTCTTCCACTGTCTTGGGTTAGAGTTCTTTTGCTTGAGGGTACACTCGGGCACACTATTCTATCTTATTTCTTTTCCTCTTGTTTTGTCAAAGTTTTTATAGTATATATAGGAAATATTTATTTTAATGTTGTTACTGTTCATAAGATATTCTATTTTTACTTGTGTCCTTTCCTCACTGTGCTATTTTCCCTGTTGGAGCCCCTTGGCTTAGATATAGCATCCTGCTTTTCCGCGCATATAATGCGTGTCTATATATATATATATATATATATATACTGCATTATGGGCTAGAGAAACTGCCCACTTGCTCCTCTTCGAGTGTGCTTACCTTCACACAGTTTTAGCCAGAGGAGCCAAACCTAACTGCAGTAGTATAAGAGCGAGTAATGACGCAGACTACTATATTTAGAGGTTGGGCCATTGCATAGCTCTGCGACAACACGTAAGCTGAAGCCGTGCGTAATTACCGAACTCCAACGGACCAGGTCTCAGCCCTCAGGCGACGTGGGCATGGCTCGGTCTACCCCTGAGAGTCTGTGACCAACACCACCTCATAATGTTAGTTCATTTCTCCCACACTAGCGCGCACGCACACACTCACACACACACACACACACACACACGGGATGTGTAATTGCTTACGTCGGTAAATATTGTGAATATTTACATTCTTGGCTAGACCTCAGGGGCATTTATACAAACGTGAATTTCTCCTTTTGAGTCCACGAAGTTCCCTGCACGACAAAATTTGTCTCGACTTGCTGTACAGTTCATGATATATACAACTGAGTTGGGTACTGATGCTGTGATATGTACGATCGTAATTGTTTCCTATTTAATCTGAATTTGTCTTAAATATTCAAGTCTTTTTTTTGTAAATCTTTTGTATGTAAATATTTTTGTCTAATAAACGTTATTAATATTTATCATTATTATTAATAGTTCATTGGTGCACGCACACACCACACTCGGAGGTTACAAAAGTAGTAAATTAGCGAAAGGTACAACGGAAACCAAGTATTTCAGGATTATGAGAGAGAGAGAGAGAGAGAGAGAGAGAGAGAGAGATGGTGGTAAACGTGGAGGGTCCCTATATCCAAGTTAATCCGTCTCCCTGAGACGAGTGTAAACCAAGTGGGAGGAGGCTACTCTCTCTCTCTCTCTCTCTCTCTCTCTCTCTCTCTCCTACTTCTTTCAATCCTCTCCCCCCACCCATTCCCTAATCCTCACCTCACCCTATTCCCTTTTCCCTCCATCCTTCACCCAAGCCCTGAAGCGGTTATGGTTATCGGTCGGTCTTAAACAGAAATGGCGACTCTCTGCCGGCTACTCAAGGAGAAAGAGGAATACGAACCGTAGTCGTTTTTATATTGGTCAGAAAAAGATCGCACATCCTTGTGTTTTTTTCACTTAATTTATCTTGAAACAATAGGGCAATCGAACAGGACATTACTAATCGTACCTAGATATAGATCTCTATATACCTTTAAGTATTGATATATTCATATACACATATTTACCTTTAAATAGCTTTTTTTTAGTATCTTTCTCAAGGAATGCTTTCATAAAGGTCTGTATGTATACAGCATGAAAAAGAACCTCTCATAGAAATCTATAACCAAATCCACTCTTTTTAAATGTTGCCTTCACAAGACAGTTCTTGTTCTATTATACTTCTAGAATGGTGAGTTTATATAGGTCATCCTACCCTCCCCCACTCAAGAATTAAGTTTGATCGTTGTCTTCCTTGCGTATCAACACCGAACCAGTTACAGTTGTTAAGTTCTTTAGTCAAGCCATCTATGGGACTCTTCGTCGGTTGCTAAGCAAAAATCTTCCCGGAGATTCCAGCAACAGAGCTTAGTTTTAGGTGCAAAATAATTGTCAGAATATGATGAAATAGCGTTTGCTGTTGTTGAATGGCACATACCCCAAGTTCCATAATTTTGATTAAAAAAAGAATAATAATAATAGCTTGTAATTCTCGCCATGTAACCTTTATGAGTCTCGAATCATATGCACTTAACGAGTTTTGTTGTCTAGAAACCATGTTATTTCATTTTCACTCTATGGATTACTTTTGTTTATACCATAAAATACGAGTATTAAATAACCAAGAAGGAAAACATTTTCAGATCTAGCCTAATGTTCTCACCATGCATGTTCAAGCCCAGTGTCTCCAAATACTCTCATACCTCGGTTTAAATTTCCCATAACATTTTCATGTGCACTTTCATTGCCTTAGTCTCGGTACTTTTCTATGGGTTTTGTATTTTCTTTGCTATATCCTTAGTTTTACCTTGTGTTTTTTTTTCTGATATTGTTTTAGGATTGTCCAGTCATACACTATTTATATCAATATTACAGTTACAGTGTAACATCTATGAGTAAGAGTGACAATCTTTCCCAACTTGATCTCACATAAAGTGCCTAATAGCCATCGGAAGTGAATAAATTTCACTTTAACAGAAGTTAAAATTCATCTTTAATCATTTTCATTCCTATCTACAGTACTTAAGGCCTTGAAAACAGGGCATGTCTCGAAAAGTTCATTCATATATATATATATATATATATATGAGTTTGGCAGTGACTCATGTACTATTTCATTCTCTAACCACTCCTGTTACCCTGTCAAAATATATTCTCGCCACTCAATGTATGTACTTGTTTGTGCCCACGTGAAAACTCTATATGGGAAAAATGCACTATATTCTTATATATTTTTTTTCGAAATCGTTAAATTAACCGTATAAGGAATTATTTGATGAATGCTATATTAAAATAATTAAGCAAGGAATAATGTTTATTGCATTCTTATTAGAGAAAACTGTAGCTTACAAAACAACCTACTAGTCACCATCGTCCTTTTCTGCTTCCCGTAAATGTTTACAATCTTTTGTTTAATGCATCATCTTTTCCTATTTTAGAATACTCTCTCTCTCTCTCTCTCTCTCTCTCTCTCTCTCTCACCCAACCCACTGCTGTTCTGGGTTCTCCCCCTGCTGGTACTTTCAATGCCACTTTGATTGGGTTAATCCTCCTCCTTCCTCCCTCAGACATGCCCAACCCTGATATCTTGTCTCTTTTACGTAATAGAATATATTTGTCATAACAGCTCTATTTATTCCTTAATTTAATCGTGTTCTTTTTAGAGGAGGTTTATTATCCTCCTCGGCCTCCTCATTTCTTGTCTTGTACGTCATGTTTCTTCTTTTGTCAAAAACTACAATTTTGTGAAGATAATTATGTCATTTGACCGTTAGGTAAAACTTTGCATCAGATTTATACAACAATAAACTCAACGCAGTGAAAAATGATCAAGAGGGTAGGGCACTTCATTTGAAAAGGATTCTTCCACTGGTGCCACATCTCCACAGATTGCCGGCCAGCGCTCTAATCGTTCTCCATACTCTCTCTCTCTCTCTCTCTCTCTCTCTCTCTCCCTCTCTCTCTCTCTCTCTCTCTCTCTCTCTCTCTCTTTTCCAAGAAGTACCTGTTCACATTGTAGATAACTGGCTTAGTTTGGCTATGAAGGTGGCCTTACGGCGAACTTGAAGCAGGGGAAAGGTCCATCGGAAGAGTTTGGGAGTGTGGCACAGTGTGAGAATAATTTCAAATACAATTTTGGAAATACACAAATTCATATAAAAAGAGAGAGAAAGAAAAACAGATAGTTGGTATAAGGAGGTGGAGAAGATTGGAGAAAGAAGGCAACCAGATTCCCCCCCCCCCCCATATCGGCTGTTTTTTTGCTGCATTGAGTAAATCATTAAATGACATTCTGTTCAAAACTCTCATAATATCAATCCTGTTCCCAGAGTCTTTGAAGTGGTAAAAGTGAATTTCTAAACTAGAATTATATTGCAAACTGCCACATCAACTATGAGGTAAATGAGTTTTCTAACTTCTCTCCCAGGAACATGTACAATTGATAAAGGCTGATTCACATTACATCACGTCACTGACATGTCACATCAAAGAATGTATTTGTTTACACCATGACGTCACATCACCATCAAGCACATGGCATTCACTGTCACTTCACGACATGTTATCTTTGGAAAGAGTATTTTAATGTGAGGTGACTGTGGTTACCGGTATGTGGCAATGCCGGATGATGCTGGGTAGTGTGAACATGTTTATGTCTCTGCCTGGCCACTATCAATAGCAGGCTACTCACAGAGTGAATGCTGCAGGTTGGGATACATAGTTTTGTTAACATGGGTGGATGATGAACTAATAGAATTGGTACATACTTATGAACTATTTAATATGTCAAATAGACGGTACAGTGACAAGTTATTCAAGGAGAAAATATGGAATTGAATTGGAAGAGAACTAAACAAACCAGGTAGTAAATGCATTTACAAGTTTAATGTTTAGTGATATAAAGAGTATCGATGAAAGTTTTAGTTTGCTATTTAAATAGTGACCTCAAGGTTTGTGTTCCTTTTCTTTTATTTAGAAAAGAATTTAAGGACAGATAAAACGCAAAACTTGTTTCGTAGAGCTCATGTTAGGCTACATCTAAGGTACTAAGCAAGTTTTCCAGGGAGCTCTTTAGCCTGTGGAATATTCAGAATTCCTTTTTCTAAATCCATTCCAAGCTTTGAATGAGAAAGATATTCCTCTCCCTCTGTTTTTACCAAATGATTCTTTGTCAACTGCTACAATTCTATAATCCCAATCAACAAGAATGAGTAGCACTCTTAAAGATCTTATAATTTAAAAAAAAATATGTGAACCTCTATTTCATGTGGTTTGAATCTTTATGTATTTACCATCTATGGTTTTATAGTTCAGAAAATTCACCATATCACCAAAATCTATTGCTATTTGCTTCCAGGTCTCCTGTGTAGGCAGTGGCATAACTTCATTATTGTTTTTATTATTACTAGCTAAGCTATAATCCTGGTTGGGAAAGCAAGATGCTATAAGCCCAAGGGCTCCAACAGGGAAAAATAGCCCAGTAAGGAAAGAAAATAAATAAACAATATAAGAATAAATGAACAAGTGAAATAAAATTTTTAAAAACATTAACAACATTAAAACAGATATTTCATATATAAACTATATAAAGACTTATGTCAGCCTGTTCAACATAAAAACATTTGCTGCAAGTTTGAACTATTGAAGTTCTACGGATTCAACTACCCGACTAGGAAGATCATTCCATAACTTGGTCACAGCTGGAATAAAACTTCTACAATACTGTGTAGTATTGAGCCTTATGATGGAGAAGGCCTAACCATTAGAATTAAATGCATGCCTAGTATTATGAACAGGATGGAACTGTCCGGGAAGATCTGAATGTACAGGATGGTAAGAATTATGAAAAATCATTATGCAACATGCATAACACTAATTGGACGACGGTACCAGAGATTATATAGATCAGGAATAAGAAATTTAATAGACCGTAAATTCCTGTCCAACAAATTAAGATGAGAATCAGCAGCTGAAGACCAGAGGGGAGAACAATACTCGAAACAAGGTAGAATGGAAGAATTAAAACACTTCTTCAGAATAGATTGATCACAGAAAATCTTGTAAGACTCTCTCTACAAGCCATTTTTTTGTGCAATTGACGAAGACATATCTAATATGTTTTTCAAAAGTAGATTTGCTATCGAGAATCACACCTAAAATTTTAAGTCATACAAAGTTAAAGAAACATTATCACTGCTGAAATTCAAATGTTGAGGAGACACTGTCCTTGACCTACTCACAATCATACTTTGAGTTTTGTTAGGATTCAACTTCATACCCCATAATTTTAATTTGCACCATGCACTAATTTTAACTAGATCTCTATTAAGGGATTCAGCAACCCCAGATCTACATTTAGGAGATGAAATTGATACAGAGGGAGTACCATCATCTGCATATGCAACAAGCTTATTTTTTTAGGCCAAATCATGTCATGTGTATATAGTATGAAAAGTAATGGGCCAAGAACACTGTGCTGAGGAACACCAGATATCACAACTATACTCACTATGGTGCCCATCAACAACAACTCTTTGGGATCTATTACTTAAAAATTCAATAATGATGGTAAGAAATGACCCACCCACTCCCAACTGTTTGAGTTTGAAAACAAGGGCCTCATGATTAACACGGTCAAAGGCAGCACTAAAATCAAGGCCAATCATATGAACTTCCTGACTACAATCGAGGGATTTCTGTACAGCATTGGAGATTGTAAGAAGAGCATCACATGCTCTAAGGCCTTTACGAAAACCAAGTTGCAAACTTGGGAACAGATGATCACCTTCATCAAACCTATTAAGAAGTTCAAAAACTTTTAATAATATGGGAGTTATAGAAATTGGGCGGTAACACTTACCAATTCTCCAACAAGTGCTAAAACCTCCTCTTCTTGCTAATTTGCGCAAAGTAACAGATAACTTTAGAGCTATGAAATTTGCATTCTTTATAAAAAACAAAGGAAAATTACCATTTGGGTCTACATCTCCATAAGCATCAATTTCTATCGAGAGCTTGAATTTCCCGAGATCGAAAAGCTAAACTAGTCAGTTTAGCTTCAGGAAAACACAAATGAAGAAGTTCGAGTTTCTCATTACTCTGCTTACTGTCGAACACATCAGACAAAAGGGTTGCCTTTTCCTTTTGAACAGTGGGTGACAGAGCCATCTGGTTTAAGTAAAGAGGAACTGTTGCATCTACACCAAAGAGTGCATATTTAAGGGTAGTCCACCACTTACATTCGTGGTTGTACCAGAAAGGGTTTATTTTATGGTTAAATTTTATTCCTTTTCAGTTGAAGCATAATTTCTCTGACCAAAAGCTCTAAACTGAGTGTAGTTATTCCAGGTCAAATCTGTTCTCTTACCCTTCTAAAGATGATAGGCCTCATGCTTCTCCAAATAAGCACGTCTACAATCATAATTGAACCATGGTTTTTCATTCACTCTACCTATGCACACGAGAAGGGCTACGCCTATCAATTATGTTGACTAGATTCTCATTCAAAGGGACAACAGGATCAACATTACTATACAATTGTGACCAATTCAAGCCCAAAAGATCATGCAAAATCCCATTTCAGTCTCCTTGAGATTTTATATAAATTTTACATGAGTATGATACATCAGGGATAGGCCGCTCAGTCTTCACTACTAATTAAATCAAGGTATGATTAGGTGTGCACACTTCCTTTACAATATCATGAACTGTTAAATGTCTAAACCAATAGTTCAGCTAGATAGCTTAGAAGCAATTTGGAAATAAAAAAAAAAAAAACGCCTACATAACTTGGTACTTTCGATTCACCCACTTAATGAGTGGGCTATAGTTAGAAAATAACACTGATGATTCATGTTTTTTTTTTAGGTTTTTGAATACACAGACATTATTCCTATCAGTTAGACTGTAGTCATAATCCCCATCAGCACATTGTATGAATATATGTAAGCCACATATACAATAACTATTGATCGGCATTGGAGTTATTTTTGTAAACTGTTTTTATTGAAATAATACCTAATGATAGCTTACTATTAGCCTAATAAATAGACTGATGATATGTTGCCTTTTGTGTGACCAGTTTCGAATATACTTAAGGAAGATCATTACAAAAGGTGATCAGGAAACAGCAAGTAAAACAACAAAAAGTGGGCTGGAAACAGCAAGTAAAACAAAATACAGTTATGCTGGTGAATTTTCATGTGTGAGAAAGAGACAGCATCTATTTATAATCTAGCAACTGATGGAGCAAGTGTGGATACTTAGGATGTGGAAGACAGGGAGGAAGATGATATAGAGTTACAAGCAAAGAAAAAGAAATGTCATGGTGGAGACTAGCTGTCTAATTAAGAAATGTGTTCAGGACAAGTAGGCAAGTGTGCAATAAAGACAACAGTGCATACTAAAGGAAAAATCCACTGATTTATTCTTTAACACAATGACTTAGTTAAGAAAATTTTCCGCTTTTAATAAATCCTTTATTTTTACTTGTATAAGAGTATGAGATGATAGAATTTAGAACAAATTAGACCTACAACCTACTACACTAGCTAAACCAACACTGAATACACTGCAATACCAGCCACAGTTCAAAACTATACTGTAATAGTTGGTTCATCATCCTATTCACGCCACTCGGGAGAAAACATATAAATGAGATGAAATGAACAATGTACACACCCATTAGAACACGTTCTGATCTAGCCTAATGCACAAAATAAAAAATATGTAATGATACTGTAGTTTAATACTTGCCAGCATACAGCCAGTTTTTATTTTTGTCGAATAGTCTTTATGTTTAAGTGGATCTTACTAATGAAAGATGCATATGAAGAGATGCTGTCTATAGTTTAATGTTGTGCTGGGTTCATTGAGTGAGTCGTTTTAAGATATTTGAGCATGGAATAGCAGAGCTGATTAACGACTGAGTAAAAATGGGCAGTGTAATTTTTACAGAAGTGGCTGTTAAAGAAGACGTTTGAGGGTAGTTAGAAGCTCAAGAGACGAATTGCAATGAATTGCTGAAAGCGATTTATAAAGTTTTTATGATGAAGGTAAAGATTGTTTAAGTTAAACACACACAAATACACACACACACATACATACATATATATATATATATATATATATATATATATATATATATATATATGTGTGTATATATATATATATATATATATATATATATAGATAGATAGATAGATAGATAGATTGTACATGAGCCAGTATAAATACTTGAATATATTTTACCTAGTGATTTCGTAAAGTTTATTATACAATTCTTCAGGGTACAGTATAAAGTGATTTACAGGTGTACGACGTCAAATCGTAAATATGGAACATGTAAATATCAACAAAAGAAACATAAGAACAATTTGACAAGCAAACAATCCCTACCCTAAATTTGCACTCGAATGTTAAGCCCATAAAACTAAATAGCTAAAGAGAAATTACATAATTTCAAATAGCAGGACAATATTTGCCATAATCCAGTTATTATTATTATTATTATTATTATTATTATTATTATTATTATTATTTCTTGCTAAACTACAACCCTAGTTGGAAAAGCAGGATGCTATAAGCCCAAGGGTTCCAACAGGGAAAATAGCCCAGTGAGGAAAGGAAATAAGGAAACTACAGGAGAAGTAAATATCAATTGAAATAAGATATTGTAAGAACAGTTACAGTTTATGGAAACCCCTACTTTTGTTGAATGCACAGTCAGAATATTTTTTTTTTTAAATTCTTAATTATATACGTTGATACCTATGAAAGAAAAAGGCATTAAATATATTCCCTATAAGGATATAATATTTATGTTGGTTTGATTTGGGTGCCAGCATTTTACCACTGGCCAATGTATCACAACCATTACATGGAATTTCATACATGTAACCTACAACATGAAAAGGAGAGCTCTTTATGATAATACATGTTACAGATGATTAATTTCTGAAAACATTGACGTTAAACTTCTCAGAAATTCGGTTAAAAGAGAATTCTATCATTATAAGGTAAAACTAATAGATTAAAAGCTTTTACGTTGTTAATTGCATTAAGTTTTGTTTAATACTACACGTTGGAATATGTGATATTGCTTTTAGTTTCAAATATCCTAAATTCGATTCAACTGGGAAATATGACTGCGACAGCGTCAATATCTTAACGTGGTGAAAGGGTTTGAGTATCGCCATGATCAGCAAAGTTGTACTATTCAGGGCCACCCATACTAGGAGGGTTTGCTGTAAGCAATTAGATAAAAATCTCCCAACTTCACCAATTCTCGCTGGCAACCTAGGTAATGACAACTGGCCAAACCCCAGACAAGAATTGACATATCTAAGGCCTCTGTCCTGCAGTGGACTAGAAATAGCTGCATTTGTTGTGTTTTGTCCCCCCCCCCCCTCTCTCTCTCTCTCTCTCTCTCTCTCTCTCTCTCTGACACACATACTGCATATATATATATATATATATATATATATATATATATATATATATATATATATATATATATATATATATATATATACTATACGTATACAACTACCCCTCTCAATCTCCGATAAGGTCGAAAGGCACTACAGTCGATTAACCATCAGAAGATTATCAATTAATTTTTTTTTTAAATAAAATTTCCTATGTAGTCTTCTTCGTGGGTTCTATTTCGTATTTAATGCTAGTTTGTAGTGGTGCTAGTGTCAGAAAATCTTATATTAATTGTTAAGATCTTTACCTGAATGTGTCAGATTTAAATGAAATAATCGAAAATTAAATTGTGTATGTTTTCTCTGCCAAATTTAGATGTATTTCATGGGGGAACTTTTATCACGTCTTCAGTCCCGTAAGATATGTTGAATTATGTGCAAAACCTTAAGAATTCGCCTTTAAGGCATATTATTAAAGAAAATTGACATGTGATTTGTGGGGCCAACCTTGAAGTAATTTAGCGAATAGATTTTTTTAGTCACACCAAGAGTCATCTGTGAACTCATTGACGCAAAAGACCCTCGACTCCATTGAATGTGTGACGCGATTAAGACATATTCCTCTTCTCCTTCACATCGCAGAACAGAAATAGAAATCTTTATGTTTGACTACTTATTTTGAAAGTTATAAACTAGTTCATACACTGGTATGTTTAATTAAAAATTTCCACTAATTAATTTGAAAGTTATAAACTAACTCCAAACTGGTACAGGTATTTGGAATTCAAACTTTATACTTTCATATTGACTATTGGATTGATTCTCAATCTTGGTAAATTACTGAACGTTTCCCCTATATGATGAAATAAGTTGTAGATATTGATAAGGAAATTATTTGAAATTATGCTCCCTTTCACATTTGTCCAAAGAAACGAGCATACATCTTATGGAGGCGCAACTACACTGCACGTGCAATATGTTTGCAATTTCTTCCCTGAAGGCTATTCATTCCATTACGGACTATCCAAACTTAGAGCGAGGTCGATTAGTAATATCCTGTTTGGGGAAAAGGTGGGCGGTTTCGAAGCGGACAGTGATCATGGTGATTTAACAATTCAACCAGGCAACAATAAGGATTGTATTTTTTTTCATATAATTCCACTTCATACCGCATTGTTAAGTCACACTCTCCAACCTCTTCCTTGCTCATCTTTCTGAAACAATTATAGATAATAAAGGAACTTGGTAATGTCCTGTCGGTACATTGAATCCCCCACTTATTAGCCTTCTAGTTTACCTACGTTCCTAAATTCTTTATTCTTGTTGAGCAAATTCTTAGATTTTACTGCACGGTTCAACTCCAGGATTTACTTCAATTTGTATGTCGGGACTGAATGGCATCTCCTATCCCAGTGCCAGGTCTTATGGCCCAAATTATAAATTCAATTCCATAAATCACGTTATCTAATAATAACAATAGTATTTATAGGATAAACTAAGGAATGATTACATTATTTAGGATCTTTTTAGTATAAGATGGTAGGTACATGACCCAACTTATTTCGATGGGGATTGTTTTTAATCTTAATGGTTGTTTTCCACTAGAAGAAAGGGGGGGGGGAGTACTCGTTCATCCCTTTAACGTATGAATCAAAGAGAAACGCCTGGTACTTAAAAAGTCAACTGTACCCATCACTTTATCTACCAACAGTAGATTTACCTAGTGTTTTAAGCCTCCTACACTGGGAATATCTCATTCTCCTGTAACTTTCAGTAGGGTTCCTTTAGTTTGCATACCTAAAAGTGGGAAATAGGGAGAGAGGCTGGCCTTAGGATAGAAGACAGCAAGTCTAGACAAGAAGGTTTTTGTTTGAGATTTAACGTTGTATCTCAATTAAAGTAGATGAATGGACACTCTTTACTTTTTACCATAATAGAATAAGAAAAATGCTAAATTGATATATTATAAAGTGAATGAATTTTTTTCTTCATCCCTATTGCTATCCCTTAGTTAATAAGTTGCATTAATGTGCATATACACTATTTATATCGAGAGCACCTTCCTCTACTAAACTATTCATCTCCAGATGTTCTCATGTCATGAAAGTAATTTCCTTCCTCTTGACCTTCAACTCCAAAAAGGTTCTGTCGAAGCCCTTTTCACTCTATCTTTCTCGTCCATCCTCACTACATGTTTTTTTTATACTTTTAATTTCAGCTTCACTTCATTATTCCTGGCTTTAAGTAGATTGCAAATGTTGGAAATTTTCTAACTGCTTTGAATCTAGGACTCTCCTATCTCATATGAATATCATATACCCTTCATACTGGTTGAATGACATAATCACCTTTGCCCACGTTTACCCAAATACTACCCAAATTCAAAGATTTCTGTCACTTTCTTATTCTATTCAGCAATTCATCTTTAGTTTTTGAGGAATTTACCAGATCATCTTCATATAACAATTCCCAAAGAATTTCATTCAAATTTTTACCCAGGACATCTATAATCAGCACAACTAAAGACTGACTGTGTTATAATCCTTGGTATAAACCAACTCTCCCTTTAAATATTCCTGTCTTGCACTTCATTCTTTCTTAAACACTAAAGCACTACATCCATCCCTTGGGATTTTATCAAAAGCCTCTTCTCGGTATAAGAATGTACAGTACAACTTCTGATTATCCTCCAGCCTCTATTCCAGTAACTCTTATTATAAGGTCAGCATCAAATGTTGTTTTCTGATCCCCATCTCCTCAATTACTTATAATCCCTCATCTAGTAATATTTCTAAAACTTAGGTTTTTTTAACCGTACTCTACTGTCTGCCTAAACATCTTTACCATCAAATTTTCTTCTTAGTCATTGGCATTACTTCCTGCTCCCATATTGCCCTTAACAGTTCCAGTATCCGTTCTTCCCCCTGTATACTCACTCTTTTAATGTTAAGAGTGAGAGGCATACAGAGAAGGGAATGATTATCATTGTAAAATAAAATCGGTTGTAAAATAAAGGCAACAAAGAGAAAAACTGAAAATGTAGTGTCTGATGTAACTGAAAAATTTTCGGATATGATATTCCACCAACAAACAATTCTAATTGATTGATATTGATGTCCCTTGTACCTTCAAAGATTATTTGGTTAATAACTTGTTTGATGAACTTGACTAATCTGGCCAGGGATAATTCATTACTGCATTTTATAAATGGAATTTATTGTTAAATGGTATTTTCTGTTGCTTATTATTTATCTCCTCTACTATAGTAACCAAAGCAAATTAAAAAATATCTAGTCTAAGGGATGTATCATACTTTTCTTTGGCTTTATTAATTCCGGTGCTCTTCATAAGGAAGCTAAGCTTGGAGAGTTCATCACGACTGTCACTGAGCCGTACATTGTAGCAATTACTGTACAGCTGTTTAGCAGAATAGAAGCTGTTAGCGACGGTACCAATAAAACTAAATCCCTGAGCTTGTAAACACGTAATCGAAAGCATTTGTATCAATTTTACAGTGTTGTTAAGCATATAACAATTTTTCTATATACATCATTTTGTAAAATTGATAGTATTTTTATCACCTGTTTACAAGTAGCATTGCCAACAGTTTATCTTTTACTAAACAAGGCGTTGCCTGTTACAACGTACAGCTGTTAGTGTACCGGAATGAATGAAGCCAACTGTACAATTGGGTTACGTGACTAGTCTGGGTGGTGACTTGTTTAATTCTGCACATACTAATGTTTGTGGAATTTAAAACGCGAATTATAAAACTACAGCTGTTTTAACGAGCAATATGCCATATTCGAAGATTACAGCAATTTACTGTTGTTTAACGGAATTTTTCGAAAACGAAGCAAACTGTTAAAGCCATTTTAGAGACACTTGCCAATTCCTCATATCCGTATCAGTCCTTTTCCAATAACATTGGTTTGTATCGATCGAAGACATATAATCCATAGAAAATATGTAAATTCACAGTAAAATATATTTCGAGATATGAAAATGCAACCTGTAGCATTTGCATATAGGAAAAAATACAAAACAATAACTAAAAAGTTATTTCATGTACGTATGTAATGTTTAATTTATATTTGTAGAAAAATGACAATTCTCTCTCTCTCTCTCTCTCTCTCTCTCTCTCTCTCTCTCTCTCTCTCTCTCTCTCTCTCTCTCTCTCTCTCTATATATATATATATATATATATATATATATATATATATATATATATTTATATTTCAAAGTTATCCCTAAGATTTTTTATTTGTATATATAATATACATACTGTAGTGTTCTCTTGCCTGAGGGTACACTCACGCACAGTGTTCTGTTTCCTTATTTCCTTTCCTCGCTGGGTTATTTTCCCCGTTCGAGCTCTTTGGCTTGAAACATTTTGCTTTTCTAACTAGGGTTGTAGCTTAGCCAACAATAATAATGATAATAATAATAATAATAATAATAATAATATTAATAATATCGACTAGTAAAAGATTAATTTCAGTTCAAGAATATACATACATTATAATTTCATATATCTGAAGTCAAAGACTTCAACAAAGTTTCTGTATAAAAAAAAAACTGCTAAAATAATATGGAGAACAAGATCAAACAAAACCCACTAACAACAAACGATGGCGCAACTTGAGAGTAAGAGAGAGGAGGACAGGAAAACTCTAGCAGAAGGAAATCCCCTAAGGAAAGTCCCTCACCCTTCTCTGATCCCCCCTTTCCCCCACGCCCGCGTGCTTTAAGCTACCTCCTGACACCGCATTTCGTCGTGTACACACCCTGAGACTACACACACTCACACACAAACACACTCACGCACAGAAACAGACTTTGAGAGAGAACTGGAGGTTTTGTTCGTTCATTCTTTTGCGGAAGTGTGATGCTGTTTAGAAGTCGCAGGTGTTTCGATAATTGGAAGAATTCCACATGGCAATTCACACTTGTTGAAGCAATGGAAGGAAAGGATAATTCCGTGGGAGGAGCAAGTAATCGAGCATTTAAAGCAGATTTAGACTATTTTTAAACGTGAATTCCCCCATTTACAATTAATATTAACGATTAAGACAATATTCCAAACCGGGTGGCGTTTCAGTGTTAATCGAAGTCAAGGTGACGAACAACACGATTAAGTTTTATCGTGCTATTTATTCCAGCATCTTTTCGGCCCATCTTAAAGGCCATGTTCCGTACAGCTTATATAGTCCAAAAACAAGACGTTGGTGTCGTGCATCTTTTACATAATGTTAGCTCTGTTTCCTCTTCTTTCTGAATTATCATAACCGAAATTAATTTCATTACAAATGCTATCGTCCAAATCCACAACATATCCGGTTTAATCTCACATAATTAAACCATTCGGAAGTACGCACACCAACTCATGCATTGTTAAGATAAACTTAACCATTCAATAAAAATCAGGTCTAAAAAACTACAATGCTTATCTATTAAATGACCCACGTAAACAAATGTGTCACCGAATACTACGATCAATAATGTCCGAAGAGCGTGTTGTGCTTGTAATAAGGCCATATGACGTCGTACATCGCAAATACTGCATGATAATTCAAACAAGACGGATATAGCTCATTATAAAATTAGTTATATTTATTGCTTTGGCCGTTACCAGATAAAACTCATATAATAAGGATAATGTAATTTATTAATTGAAAGAGGTGTTATATAAATTGTATCAATGTATGATATACAATTAAAGGACAGTTATTTGTTTACTTTTTAACTCGGTGCATAATATATATTTAGTGTGCTCTACATTATTTTCAAATACGGGAAAAGTCTAGTGTAGGGAAGACGATGGGTGGTTAGTATACTGGAGGGAAGTTTATTGGGGGGGAAGGGCAGTAGCGTTGTCGAACGGAGGGACTGGTTTCATATTTGGGTTTGAGAATGGGATGGGTGGGATCCTCCAAGGTGGGCTCGGTGTTTGGGTAGGGGATGAGGCTGATCCAGGGAGAGACTAGGGGTGGAGCTAAAGTAACGGTCTGATGGCGCGGGAAATGGGTGAGGCGTTTCATGGTGCCAAGTGGGAATTTATTCATCTGGTTTATTTTGTAGATTCATAAACAAATATTGTTAGCTTATTCAGCGTTCTAAATAAGCCAATAAAGCATAGGATTGACAGAAATATGGTATTGTTCAATAATTACCTTTAGTTTGATTAAGCAACTAGCATTTAAATACACGTTCTGGAATCATAGCTTTAAATTAACCAAAAAGGGCGGGAAATCTTTGCGACCTCACTACGTTCTAGTAACTGGTTTTGCTTCAACTGTTCTTGTTATTGTTTAACTGTTTGTCAGGCTTGAGTAGTTTTTTTTGCGCTTTCTGTCACCTGTACGATACCTTATGAGGGAGTAATCAATATGGTGCAATATGTATAAAATTATGGTATTAGAAATGTAAATTATCTAAAAACTGAAGTGTATGCAGTTATATTTTTCATACAAAAATGAGACATAGTGTAGTTCCGTGGCTGTTTTAAACCGAACGTTTACATCTATTAGTAAACAAAAGCATCTTCAAGATTGTTTTTATCTTTTCCACATCTATTAGTAAAAAAGGCATCTTCAAGATTGTTTTTATCTTGTCCAAATTTCTTTCCATTACCAAAGTCAACGGGATTGGTGTCATAGACCATTTACTTCTCAAAAGCAGACGCCAAAAGCAAACATAAAAGGAAAATGACTATGGGAGATAGTTAATATTTATTTTTATTGTGGATAGTATGCATTAAACAACACCTTGCATTGGTTATGGGAGATAGTTAATATTTATTTATTGTGTTCTGTTGATAGTATGCACAAAACACGTTGCATTGATTATTCAATTATGTGACTGAAAAGATCAATTCTATGAATACTGAAGTGTGTGAATACATTATTTTACCACTAGCGTACTCAGATTTTCGTGTAATGGACGGAATTTTTTACTTATGAAAACATAAGTAATGTTAAGTTAAGTATTGTATTGTATATTATTTGCAGTTTCATCATTTAACAAAACTATGATAGCCGAAATAAAATTGAATTGAAATTTCGCCTTTTTTTTTTACTAGTATAATGTATTTAAGAAAACTAGGAAACGTTAGCCCAAATGAAAATAGTTTGAAATTTTGCTTGTTTTTATTTGTATAATGTATATGATTTTTAGCACTACAATAATTAAAAAAAAAAAATCTTGCATATCAGCGATTTTATTATGGTTTTAGTGACAGATATTGCACAGATGACGGTGCCATGTTGAGCCAGGGATGATCTTGCCAAATGGTGGTTGCGTCACTAAGTAATTCTAGTTCTAGACGACTTGTTTTGTGGAGAGAGAGAGAGAGAGAGAGAGAGAGAGAGAGAGAGAGAGAGAGAGAGAGAGAGAGAGAGAGAGAGGCACAGCGAGTACATTGACATCAGCGAGTTCGTCCGTCATTGCGTTTTTGGAAAGTACAGAGGAAATGAAGGCACAGGCTGATGCTAGAAATTATTTAAACTAATACGATTTGTTTTCTCTGCTTTAACATTATTTATTGTATTAGAGATAATTTATATAATGCATCAAAAATGTGTTTTAACTATTGTCTATAAATGCATATTTTAAGAAAAAAATATGCTAAAATAATTAACAATCTATGTATACAGTACATTTTTATAATAGAAAACTTTGTACTTTGTCAACTTTCAAGGTAAAAATACAGAACCTCAATATTCACACTGTTTGCCGGGCTTATAAAATTCACCAGATAAACAAAACGTTTGCTATGTTCATCCTTGTGATTTATAGTGTTTAAAATCAAGTTTTAGCACATGGAGAAAGTGTCCGGTCTTGACCTTGTATGATTTCCGAAACGTAGTTTTAAACCAGTCTCTTTAAATACGTTATAGATACATCATATCTCCTACTTCTCTAAGATTACTACACATATCACGTTACCTCTATCGTGAAGATCGACTAATTTACAACATAATTTGTCCAAATGAATTAAGATTTCTTTTTTATCTTTTATTACAAAAATAAAACATTTTATTAATATACATATACAGTATTTAATTATATATATATATATATATATATATATATATATATATATATATATATATATATATATATATATATATTGAAATTTTGTTACATAGATATATTTCTTGTATACTTATATTTAATATACATCATATTTGATACTAGTTTCTTCAAGAACAAACATATCTAGGCAGCTATTGTTGTATTTATTACACATCCAAAAAAAAACCATAGAAATATCCGGTTATCTATAAAATGGCAGTGTTTATATCAGTTATAAATTTAAAGTTGAGTAGTGGGTAGATTTACATTTTACAAGGAATTATCTTTCATTAAGAATTTATACACATGCCTCCTCCTCTTACAATTTGGATATTTACCTATATTAATAACTCAAGTGTTTTTACTACATCAGATTATATATTATGTGATATTCCTACATCTAGTATTTGTATTTATTAAGCAAATAACCTGTTTTTTTATAGATAAGATGGAATTATGAGGTGCACAGTGAGATTTATTTACTCTTTTCATGCTTTGTCTACAAGTTTATAGAGTACTAAAATAAAAGATAAATATCCCAGTTATACTAATACTACTATAAATGATCTAACACGAAAGGATCTTGAACGGTTTCACTTTTAAATTTACCCCAAAATTTGAGCATTCTTAGTCAGTTATTAATTTTTCATTTAATTTTATTTGTATGACTTCAATGTTTACATATTCAATATATCTTGTAATATTAAAATTTTGATACAATTTAGCATGCTCCTAGAGACTAACCAAACAACACAGATTACAGTTGGTGGGAATGAGTATTTTCAAATGTTCAACACGGCGAATCTCAACCATTAACTAAGTGCTGAACAGCAAATTATTAAATGTATAAAGATTAAACTGTTAAATACATTTAATGTCAATATTATTGGATATAAGAATCATGTTAAAAATATTTTCACAAATCAGTATGTTTCTAACTTAAAAACATATTTAGAAAAATAATAAAATAAAAATGTAATTTTATTATATATTAGATGTTATAATGTATATACAAAAATGTTAAATATAATTTGTTAAGGAAATATTTCTTTATAAAAGGAAAAAAATGTATGTTAAGAAAATGTAATTGTATTTTCATAATAAAAGAAAAAAAAATTATTCATGTGAGAAATGTAAACTAGGAAAAATTGCTATGGAAATATAACATAGTAAAAGTTGATACTAATAGAACGTACATTTATATAATTAGAATTGTTGTTAAACCACGCTTTACATTACTCTTTTTAATACTCAACTTTCCAAACTTTTCCTACCATGGTTATCTAACTACCCTCATTTTTCTTTCTTCCACATTTCCTTTCAGCTTTAAAAAAGGAACAATAGGGAAACCTGGCATGTATATAGTAATATTTTTAGTTTCTTAATTTTACGTTCGCTCACGGTAGCTAATATTAGTACGATTGCTCACCTCCCACAACATTAAGTCAACAGAGCAACAGATGAATGTGCTTCCGAGCACGTACGAGAAAGTTCGTGGTTCAACGCGTTTCTTCAAGAAGGAACATCAAGTAGGTACTTTCATGAATGTTCAGGATAAAAGACCCACTGTTTTCTAAACAAAGAATAACTTGTAAAGATTTCTTAGACGAAATAAAAAAAAAATCTGTTGTTGAATCGATAAGTTTATGAATTTGTTAAAGACAACCAGAATAATTTTGTCGATATTGCGTGTAAACTTGGTAATGTTACTCTTATCAAGTATTCAAACACACGTATGTGTGTGTTTCGTCTAAACATGTTCCTTTACACAACTGGTCATCATAATCTATCATGAATTAATTTTTCCCAAATGCTTTCCAATTATTAAATTTGGAAGTATTTTCGATGGACTTTTTTTTTTTAACTTTTCACTTTAAACATACGATTTTGTAAAAATTATTTTTGTGTAATCATTCAAACAAAAATATAGATATTTAAAAATATATAAATCAAAATCAATATAATATTAACTTAGGTTAAACATTCTATTGTTACGCACTTAGATATATTGCTTGTACACCTTCATTTAATATAAATTCATTGTAATTCTAATTCATTAAAAAAAAAAAAACATTATATCTTGGCATCTATTTGTGTGTTTATTACACATCTTCAAGCATTGCATTAAAACAATAACAGAGCCTCGCCCTCAAAAAAGAAAAAAAAATGATTTTGCCAACATTTTAGCCATAGTAATATTATCATGAACCTTTTTTTTCCAAGCTGCATACTGGTCTATTTTCCAACTATAAATGAATTATAACTAGTCCAAGATCAATTTTAGTATACAATGTATTGCTTTCAAAATTTAAGTTTGCCAAATTTTCAATACTATCGCTAAATATCAATTCATAACGCACAGCTTTTTAATACTCCAGACTAGTTCGATTACCTTGGATGTATCTGCGAGTTATTTTCCTATTATTCCTGCGTTTCAGCTTTCCATCAAGAAATTTTAACCAGGTACGGGAAAAATAATATTAACAAAACATTCGAAAAGCATAACCAGCAAGACAATCTGATCTGTGTGTATTATTCAGTACGTGCGCTTGACGCTTGTGTGAAAGACGGGTCATCAACCTGCTAAAGCGACTTTCTCTTCTAGCCTCCAGGATCTGCTTCCCCTCCCCCCAAAAAATCGAACCCCAATTTCTCCCTCTCCTATCTCTTGTTTCCCTTCTTTTTCTCTCCCTCTCCCAGCAACCCCCTTCTCCAACCCCGACTGTTGTCATCCGGCTCGATCCCCTTTCCTTCTATGATGCCAATGCGGCAATTTTGTTTGATTTCTTGTTTACCCGTAATCTGACGTCAGTCAACATAACCTAAGCTGAATGGCGCTGGTATGCGATGGGCGTAGACGTAAAGGTTGATGCAGCCTCATCAGTTCATAATCTACAATTTTTATATTCTTAAGTATTCCCGTTTTAAATGGTTATTTTTAAAGTTACGGTTTTTCCCTTCACGGTTTTCATCTACAAGCAAAACAACTAATTTCCCGTTACATTTTTTTTTGGGTGGTCCTTTAGTATGGATGGATAATTTGGTAGTAGATATTGGTATCGATAAAGAATTCCGATATATCATATATTTACAAATTGGATAAAGAAATAAACATCTTCGGTTTGTGACACTGAATAAAAATAACTGCTTTAAAAGTAAGAATAGTATAGCAGAATTAAAGACATTTTGATTAAAATACCCATGATGCAAATGTGAAAAAAATTTAGAGCAACAATCTTTAAAAAAAATGTTTACCCTGTGAAAATGATAAAGAAAATGTTTATATTGTCATTCCGTGATTAAATCAAGGTCGATTGAATTAACATTCTGTGGCGTCGAATGATAAAGCTGATATCAGCAACGCTTGTTTGTAAGGCTTCAAATATTGGTTTCCAGAGTGCATCCATGTAAAAGCTCTCGGGTACGCGTCAAAATGGGATATAAGTGATATAACAATTGCTGTAAGGTTGTTTATTTACTCATGGAGATCATACAATTTGTATGTTCCTAGAGCTGTTTGGGAAGACCTTTGACTAAACCTATGCCAAATGTACTACATCAGTGGATGGAAACGCACATGTCTATTTTCGAAACATTCTGAACTGAGGGAAATGGAGGATTTTTGGCGCTCGGAGTGTGTGACTGGGGTGTGTTGGAGGGAGTTGGGATGAAGGGAAGGTAAAAGGTGTATGGTGTTGGGGAAGAGAGACACCGAAATGGGGATGGGGTGGGGGTTGATGCTCGCGGGTGGATGGGAGGTGAGTTAGGTCAGCTTAGAAATGGCGACGTTGAGTGAAAATAACCTTGAGAGAGAGAGAGAGAGAGAGAGAGAGAGAGAGAGAGAGAGAGAGAGAGACCTTCAGTCATCCGCCATTTGCCTGGTGGCCTGTCAGGCAGCGTTGGGGGAAAGGAGGGAGAAGGGTTGCAAAATGCCTCCAGAAATAACACCCCATTTTACCCACTCTCGAGTCCCCACCACCAGCGTTTGGCAACCTAATGACGCACTAAGAGTTATTTAAGATTTTTTTCCTGTCATTTGGCTCCAAAATGCAGATCACGTATTTGTCGGGATATAACGGGGTTATGCGTTACGTTATAGTGATTTTCATCACCTTAGTTTACACCGTGGGTGTAAACTAATTGCTAAGCTTCTTTAGTTCATGAAATGTTGATATCGTGGATTTGACAATTAACGTGTATATTATTATACTCTAATTACGTTAAACGTATACGACAACCTAATCTTTTAGGCCCTATAGCGCAATAACGCAGGGCTTTTCCATCTGTGACAGAGCTAGGAAAACTGCCTTTAAACTAAACTAAATAAATCATAACGTGTAGTACATCTGTGGCACAGAAATTTAATGATTATTTATTTATCTTTCAGTTATAGAAAATAGTCTGTTTATGCATAGAATAGCAACATATTTTATTTCACATATATATGTAAAATTACTTACTTACAACCATTATATATATATATATATATATATATATATATATATATATATATATATATATATGTGTGTGTGTATATGTATATATATATTGCATTTTTACATTCCTAACGATATTATATATATATATATATATATATATATATATATATATATATATATATATATATATATATATATATATATTGTATGTTCACATTCCTAAAGATGTTTATTATACGAATGTTACTATCATTTCAACCTTACATTTTGCAGACAATTTTTTTTTTAAGAAAAATAACAAGAAAACAATTGTGATAAACTATTTTTCAAAGGACGCTGTTTTGCTTTTAGCATGTAATTAGGGAAATCTGAGTACCTTAATGGCTTGTTGATAGTATTTTTTCTTTTTTCTTTTTTTGTGATGTTACCTTTGGAATTTACAGTAGCATGTGGGTATAGTAGGCAAAATGATTTGTAACAGTTAATCTAACAAATGTTTATAAAGTGGAAAGTAATTTACTTGAATAAAAGATAAAAATGTTCATGTCTTTCCTAAATATAAAGATAAACGTAACAAATTTTCAGTCTTTGATGTTTAAAATTAATAGGATTTACAAAACTTGTTTATCTTAACACCAAGCATATAATCTAGTTAGAAAAGTTAAATTTTGAATAGAGTGGAGTGTAGCAATGTATGTTTTTCGGATAAAAATGAAATTATAGTGTATTCATGTTTGGGAGAAATGAGATAAGACATAGTACTTGCTGTATGGAAAGCTGAGGTCCAAAGATTTAAATTTAAGTAAAGTTTGAATCAATAATGCTAATAATTTTCTGATTTTATAAAGTATATATGTGTATGCTAAAGGATAAATTCTAACATATATACATTATATATATATATATATATATATATATATATATATATATATATATATATATATATATATATATATATATATATATATATATATATCATGCTTGAGGGTACAATCGGCCACTGTATTCTATCTCATCTCTCCTCCTCTTGTCTAATGTTACTATTCTTAGAATATCTCATGTTGATTATATGTTACTTACCTTGTAATTTATTTATTTCCTTGTTTCCTTTCTTCACTGGGATATTTTTCCCTGTTGGAGCCCTTGAGCTGATAGCATCATGCTTTTTCAACTAGGGTTATTGCATAGCTTGTAATAATATATATATATATATATATATATATATATATATATATATATATATATATATATATAGTTTGTGTGTGTTATTAATATTAGTTTACGATGATATATTTCGAAATAAATATTCTCTTTCTGTTACGTTAAGATTTTTTTCATTCGGGCTAATATCGACCAACACGGTCTAACGTGCACATAAAAAAAGGAAAAAAAACTACACGTTTCTATAAAGAAAGACTTGGTATTCTAGTGAAACGAATACTCCAGAAGAGCAGCAGTATCTGAAGAATTTCCCGAGGTAGACCTTGGACTAAAATAGCCAAGCGTAGAGGCTCAAACTAGGAAACACGAAATAATGTAAACAAAACCAACCTTTGGCAGCTTCTGTATGTAACCAGGCAATGGGGGGTTTCTTTGATTATATTTCTTTAAAATGCCATTTAGTAATGCAGTATGTAAGTCAATTATTAATTAATATTTTTCCAATAATTCGGTCACTAGTTATTATTGTTAATAAATACGTCTCCAGTAATTCGTCACTAGTTATTTCGATTTGTAAAACACTAATATCGGCAAAGATGTATTTTTGGAAATTGAAATTATAGCTTTAAACGTAGTATTTTATAATTTTGACAAATGAATACATAAATGTGTATTTTTATTTATTTTGTATGTATTTTTTTTTGTATTGAAGGAAAATCTGATCAAGGTTTAATATGATATATTTGGATCAGGAGAAAAATAACTGAAAATGTGCATTAATTTTCTGTATTTTTTTTCTATGAAAGATTAAACAGAAAGGGTAGTCGGAAACAGGAAAGATTTAGAAAAAAAAAATTACCTCCCAAAAAGCCATACATAGCACAATGGAAGGCCATTGCCAATTTTCATCTCTACTGAGCTGTGTAGAGGAAGCATGACGACCACAAAAAAATATATACAGATATGTACAGTATATTCATGAACGGAACCTGTCGTCTCACATACACACAGACGCATATATATATATATATATATATATATATATATATATATATATATATATATATATATATGTATATATATATTTATATATATAAATATATATGTATATATATATATATGTATATACTGTATAATATATATATATATATATATATATATATATATATATATGTATATACTGTATAATATATATATATATATATATATATATATATATATATATATATATATATATACTCCCCAAGAAATATTAGTTCACCAAACTTTCAACGGGGCTCCAAAAGGCACTCGAAGAGTTATAAGACCCAGACCTACATGGTTGAGGACTATGAATCGCGAAGTAGGTGATAATGAATGGAGAAGTATTGATTTAAAAATCAAGATGGAGACGACTAGCAAAATCTAACCGAGGCCCTTTGCATCAGTAGGCATAGGAGGAAATGATGATGATGAAGTGTATAACACCCAATCAACAGATACAATTCACAGTCAACGGAATTTTAAAAAACCTTATTATTTTTTTTATAGATCAGTGAATTCAAATGAATTTGCATGACGTGATTTATTAAGCAATACTTGAATTACCATCTAGATTTCATAAACGTAGAAGTAATGGGTTGAAAATATTTTATATTTGAAATAGGGCTTGGAAAAATCTACAAAAATATTAGACAGTTTTTATCAGTAAAATTAAATATACATCATTATTAAATTATGAAATTGGAAACGTAGTTTTGTTATATATATTGTATATGTATACATAATATGTATATAGGTAAACTTGATGTTTATGTATTAAGAGAAGCATTATATGATTACGTAATTTCTTAGGAAAACCACAATTTTGTATATAGACGCCCTTATCCACAAAACCATCCAAAGAACGTATACACAATGGTTATTTTCATATATTGATTTAACTTTTAGATCTTTATTTGTATTATTGATTTTCCCCGTCTGAGGCTTTCAGTCTTTTTTTTTTTTTCCTGTCAATTTTTATTATCCAGCTTGTTTACATGATATGATTAGTATCTATAAGATGATTCAGACGTAGTGTTTAACCAAATAATATATTCAATTACAAGAACTGTTGAAAAACTGTAGAATGATTACAGAAATGATTTTATTTATCCGTTACACTGGCTCCTTCGATGAAATGTAAGGTTTATTTAGTACCATGACAACTAATCTCTCCATTAGAAATTGATTTCAGTCTATGGTACAAACGCTCCTTCTTGGATGAATTCAGTACAACAAGTCTTTCCACTGGTGAAGGTACTAATTGGCATTTTTATTTTTTAATTGGTGCAACGATTTCTGTTGCTCATTTCAGTCATGAAAATCTAAAAATATAGAATAATCTGGCTGTATTATCATTCAACAATGATTATGCAACAGGTACAGATAAAAACTAGAAAATGTGCATTTTTTTTTTACCTGACTTGGAGAGATAATCATGGTCGCATAATCTGTCTAGACGGGGAAATTGTGCTTAAGCGTTTAAATGATTGTACATTACTACAAGCTGAGACTTTCTTACTTTGATTTAAAAAGATATAAAGGCTCTACCCCTTTGAGTGCCATTTTAATATTGTAACGAGGAATAGCCATCCTCTTCGAAATAAAAATATATTTATTACATGACAGTGAATTATTAACCACGATACTGTAGAAAGATTGTTTAACTAGAATATTTCTATGGTAAAATGTAAAAAGCAAGAGAACTGATTATTATTATTTTTATAAACAAGCTAAGCTATAACCCGAATTGGAAAAGCAAGATGCTATAATCCCAAGGGCCCCAACATGAAAAAATAGCCCATTGAGGAAAGGAAACAAAGAAATAAACTACAAGAGAAGTAATAAACAACCAAAATATATTTTAAGAATGGTCTCATTAAAATAGATCTTCCATATACTGTATAAACTATAAAAACTTCAAAACAGAAGAGGAAGAGAAATGAGATAGAATAGTGTGTCCGAGTGTACCCTCAAGCAAGAGAACTCTATTTCAAGACAGTGGAAGGCCATAGTACAGAGACTATGGCACTACCCAAGACTAGAGAACAATGTTATGATTTTGGAGTGTCCTAGAAGAGGCTTACCATAGCTAGAGAGTCTCTTTTACCCTTACCAAGAGGAAAGTAGACACTGAACAATTACAATGTAGTAGTTAATAGCAAAGAATTGTTTGGTAATCTCATTTGTTATGCGGTGTATGAGGAGAGAGGAGAATGTGAAGAAAGTCCAGTCTATTCGGTGTATGTGTAGGCAGAGTTGAGAATATTTTATGTGTATAGTGATTGTGGAGGTCGGAAGTTAGACTTTATTTTTGCAATAATGAAAGCAATTGTGAGTTGGAAAATATTGTCATGAACCAGATGTTGAAGAAATCAAATGTTTCTAAAGCGGAATCAAACTAAATTTAGATTTGAAAGCACATTGAGAAAAAAATGATAAGCACATTGAGAGAAAAAAAAATGTGGCAATAGCAGTACTAAGTGAATATGTAACAGGAGTTTAGCACCTTCGTATATAAATGACCTTAACAGGCGAGTTAAATGATTTTTTTTTGGGGGGGAGGGAATAAATTATTTTTTTTTCAACGTTATTATGGCTATATAATCATTGTATAATATTATGGATATTAAAATGAACATTTTCCGCACATTTAAAAAAAAAATTGCTGCTGTCATCTAACAAAATATTTCTGTTGTACTGTATGTATAAAATTAATTGTATTTTATGTAAAAGTAAATTTGCTCTTATAGCAAAAAGTCAAAGTAAGAATTACATTATTCAAAGTGTTTTATCCTAATAACACACACACACACACACACACACACACACACACACATATATATATATATATATATATATATATATATATATATATATATATATATATATATATATATATATATATATGGAGGTTCCAATAATAAATGCACAGTATATGTCTATATAATGTTTTATCTATACTGATATTCACGAGAATGTTGTGTATAATATGAACATGCAAAGATGGAGAGAAAATGGTGGGGTGTGGGTTGAATCACCTTGAGACCACAAGGAAGTTTCTCCAAAGGCTCAAAGGTGAGGGAGTTGGGGGAGAAGACTGTTATGAGAGAGAGAGAGAGAGAGAGAGAGAGAGAGAGAGAGAGAGAGAGAGAGAGAGAGAGAGAGAGAGACCGCTCTGCAGTGTTACCGATTTGCTCAGCTGAAATCCCCATGGATATTCTTCACCCACAAATCCATAGTAAGAATAGGAATTTCCCATGAAAAATGCCACGAACTTTTCAATAATGTATTTCTTAATGGTATACACATAAGAAAATTTGACAAATCGCAAAAATAAACAATCATTGTCATTTTAAATCAATAACCGTACTAAACTGAATAAATATTTACATGGATTTATAGCTCTGTAATTACGGAATGCTTGAAAAAGAAATCGCTTGAAATTTAAGGATAATTGTACCAAGCATCAGGTGAAATGTAAAGATAATTTTGTACCAAGGAATTAGGTGAATATTAAAGATAATTCTACCCAAAATCCAATAAAAATGATAATTCATATTCACTGAATGTCTATCATTCTTACATCTTCAAGCTTTAGCTACAATAATTAAAACACAAACAAATCTTGCTGCTATAACTATTATTCTAGGACTATGAATGTATCTTCCTCCTCTCCCACAGATCCAGTTGCATAAAAATTTCTTAACATATCCTGAGGAGGATCAAACTCCGTACAAGACCCATAATGTTGTGATATGCCACTCCTAATCTGAAGCAATGCCTCCACAGACTTGACAGAAAGGCGATTTCTTGCATTAGAATGAAGTACGTTAATTTGAGAGAAAATTTTCCCGACAGAGGCATTAGAAAAAGGTAAACTCAACAATGACAGGGCAAGGCGGGATGCATTTGGAAACATGGCTTCGCCGGCTGAGTTTTTCCTCTCACTTACTTCCCCCCAAAATGAAATAACATTACCTAGGCAACTCTTTGGCCATTGCTGGATGCCAATAGAGTTCCATTCATTTTCCAATTCATCCAAGTCATCAAACGTTGACCTATACCTGACTGCAATTGGAACAATAGACTCTTTAACATGGGATGTAACAGAGGATGGATGGAAATACTTCAACTTTAAAAGAATGTCTAAATTTTCTGGCAAGCGTATCTGTACTTGGTTTATGAGTGCAATCACAAATGATCTACATCTCTCCTTAACATAATTGATTTGATAGGGATCTAAAGAACACACACTGGCAAACATCTGGAACTCATAACCAAAGCTCATTACTTCACAAGGCAAGACATGGTCCCTAAACTTTAGACGGGGAAGGTTTTCATCTGAGCATTTTAACAAATATTTTGGATTGACTACCATATGCAGAAGACTCCGATACATTGAAATAAGATCTTGTGTGATTTTGGTTACATCTGCAGTTTGTGACTGGAAAATTTTATTAACTTTTAGAAGTTCCATTAAGGTTTTCCTGATAAATAGAAAGTAAAGCTTATTCTGATCATCTCTGTAACCATCACCTAGGATACTAGTAATGTGACAATTTTCATTAGAAGCAGCCAATTCAAAGTTCATTTTAAGGTCATCCCATTGGTCAATAATTACACCTACTGCTTCCAATCTTGCCAGCCAACGAGTTGCAGCCAACTGTGGTACTTTCTTTTGCTGACTGTTCTCAAGCACTGCATAGAGGGCTTGATATTGTTTCGTTCTCTCAGGGCTGTTCGAAAACCAAGAATGAGTTTCTCGAACCATAAAATCTAAAATACTGGGAAGACATTCGGATGCTTGACTGGCAGCCAGATGGAGGGAATGACAAACACATCTGAACAAAGTTAATTCTGGATTGTCATCCCTTAAGAGTTTAGACAGGGAATGGTTTTGATCAACCATTGAACTAGCCCCATCAATTCCTAGACCTATAAATTTCTTGACATCTAACCCATCTTCAGCTAAACAACTCTTAACACACGTGTACAGAGTTTCAGCTTTTGCATTGTCTATTGGTACAAACCGATAAAATGTATCTACCATTGATCCCTTATTAACACTAAAATAGCGTATGCTCATAGCTAAACATGGTACATTAAATTGGTTTATGCTTTCGTCCATAGTTAAGCTGAAAAATTGTTCACCAATATCATCCCTAAGCATTCTAGCAAAAGATGGGGCAATCACATATTTCTGCAAACGAGCACATTTTGTACTATACAATTTCATCTCCTTGAGGATAATGGACTTCTGATCTAATTTCGGTATAATTTCCCATAAGTGATCAACCGACGATGTTGATGTATGCTCTGCAATATAAACTGCCAGGAGTAGTTCAGCAGCTTTTACATAATCTTTTTCTACAGGATACACAGCATCTTCAACTACAGGATGTACAGAATCTTTAACCACAGGATGCACAGAATCTTTAACCACAGGATGCACAGAATCTTTAACCACAGGATGCACAGAAATTTTAGTTATAGGACACACAGAATTTTTAACTTCAGAATGCACAGATTCTTCAACCACAGGACGGAGAGCCTCTTTAACTAAAGGAAGCAAAGCATCTTTAGCTGATGGCTGGTCTTCACACCAGAAAGTAGCTTCTACTGAGGGTTGGTCTTCACTACAAGTCCCAATTCCATGTGCTTCTACTTTGGTCCCATGTTTCTTTCCTTGCGAATGTCCAAGAAGTGATTTCATGTGAGCTTGAAAAGTGCATCCACAAATTCTACACCGTGCTTTTGTTGTGTCACCTGGCACTGCCTGCAACCAATCTGAAAGGAACCAAAAAAGGTAGCGTTAATCTCAAATTCTGCCCAGGTCCCAAGGTTGTGTGGGCATTAAATTACACCAAATATGCCTACAGACTGAAATGTAAAAAATAATTGAGATATGAATGGCTTGTCACCTCTTCTTTTAAGTTATTATTATTAATATTATTGCAAGATAAGCTATAACCCTAGTTGGGAAAGTAAGATACTATAAGCCCAAGGGCTCCAACTGGGAAAATAGCCCAATGAGGAAAGGAAACAAGGAAATAGCCAAGCTTCAAAATAAGTAATACACAATCAAAATGAAATATTTTAAGAACAGTAAGAACAGCAACAAAATTAAATTAGATCTCTTTCACATAAACTGTAGAATTTTCGACTCAACAGAATTAATTCTGCTGGTATTAGGCATCTGGTGGCGTCACAGGAAAGGTCTCGATCATTTTATATTTGTTTCTTTGATTTCCAATGTGATAATAATTGAAACATGTGTACTTCACCATTGGAAATTGTTATTATTGTATCAATATAAAGAATTTTCTCATATTAACATTATCCATCTTTTCCTTGAAAGCAAGTCTATCTTGTTTGAGAGTTGTGTTAGGAGTTCTGATTCGACTTTAGTTGCATCGAGATTATTACTGGTTATTGAAGATATTTATCAATAATTGAGTTATTGTATAATTACAACTATTAATCATTATATTTTTCTATCTAGAAATGCCGCCCCCCCCCAGTTTACTACCTTATGGCCAAGTATTTATTTCACCATTGTATTAAACACAAACAATTTCTTAAGATTGGGAGAAATCCCGCCAATTTGATTGTCGTCTTGTAATAGTACCTGAGAAAACATCTTAATTTATTGGCACTTGTTTTGTAAGTTTTTAGAAGTGAATACACACAAAATTCTTTGGATTATAGTTATATTATTAACGCTAGGGTGTACAGTAGATGAGTATGTTGTGACGTGCCTGTCCGATGTAGTCATCCGTTCCATTTAAATACTGTACAATATTATTGTTATTATTATCCTTACAAGCTAAGCTACAACCCTAGTTGGAAAAGCAAAATGCTATAATCACAAGGGATTCAACAGGGGAAAATAGCCCAGTGAGGAAAGGACATAAGGAAATGGTAAACTACAAGAGAAGTAATGAACTACGATCCAAATAAAATACACTAAGAACAGTACCAACATTAAATTAGATCGTTCATATATAAGTTATAAAAATTTAAAAAAAACTTGCAAAAGAGAAAGAATACAGTAGTGTGCCTTAAAGCAAGAGAATTCTAATCCAAGACAGTGGAAGGCCGTGGTACAGAGGCTATGGCATTACCAAAGATTAGAGAACAATGGTTTGATTTTGGAGTTTCCTTCTTCTAGAAGAGCTGCTTACCATAGCCAAGAGGAAAATAGCCACTGAACAATTACCTCACAATAGTTCACCCCTTGAGCGAAGAAGAATTGTTTGGTAATCTCAGTGTATTCAGGTGTATGAGGGCAGAGGAGAATGTGGAAAGAATAGGCCAGACTATTTGGTGTATGTATAAGTAAAGACAAAATGATCCTTAACCAGAGAGAGGGAGCCAATGTAGTACTGTCTGATCAGTCAAAGGACCCAATAACTCTAGCCAATTTCGACCACATGCTCTAAAGGCCATTTATTTATCATGTTTATAGTAGCCTGATTTAGGCTATACAACACGTTATAGTTGTCGAGCACTCCATTTCGTTTTTGATCTGTTGATCTTTTGTCAGGTTAAAACTAACCTACATTGTAGGCTTAACGTTGATGCATAGTTTATGCTAATGGTCTAATAGGTTAGGCCTAGATTTATTTTTAGTAGGCTAATACCCGTGTGACTATTACCGGCCCTAAGGAGGGCCATGGTAGGTTATAATCATGGGTTTATTTTGGTAAAATTATAGAACTACACGGGTCAACATTTTTAATAGGAAAAATAGTTTTTCCTACAGTGAATAGTGTGCTTTCAATGAATTGGACCTTTATTTCCCCTGAAAATGAGCTGTTCTACCTTTACGGACCCCCCTTCCCGACAGACCGAGGTGGGAACCTGGTTCCTTGGGTGTGCAAAAACAGGACAGAATGTGATTATTTAACACTTTTGAGATTTGTAAAACGCTACAGAACCTAACAAACCCACCTAGCCTACCTAAGTAGTTTCCAGGTCACAGACCTAGCCAGGGGGCAAAGGGTTAGCAGGGGCCAAGCCCACTGGACCCCCCTTCTCAGTTCACAAACTAAAATAAATCACAAACTAAAAGTAAATCACAAATAAATCCTTACATTGTAATAAAGTAAATCATAAATAAATCCTTACCAGAATCTCACTTGGGATACTTTAACATTTGAGGGATAACACAATGAGCTTTTAAAAAGTCATTCACTATGCCAGAAGTACTGTGATGATGACCGTGAAACTTGGCTATTGCATTGAAATAGCCATAAGAGCAGCCATTACATTTTATTATGATGGGCTCCGTAACGCACACCTGACACGTAACACAGCTACAAAGGAACTGAAGAGCTGTCCTAAGAAAACGGGGTGTGTTACAGAACTGCCTACATCACATTCAAGTGTACATGCATGCCCAAATATGGTAAACTTTTTCATATGGTAGGGGAAGGAAGGAGGAGGAGCTACTTCATCATCATCTCCTCCTACACCTATTGACACAAAGGGCCTTGGTTAGATTTCGCCAGTCATCTCTAGCTTGAGCTTTTAATTCAATATTTCTCCATTCAGCATCTACTTTGCACTTCATAGTCCTCAGCCAAGTAGGCCTGGGTCTTCCAACTCTTCTAGTGCCTTGTGGAGCCCAGCTGAACGTTTGGTGAACTAATCTTTCTTGGGGAGTGCGAAGAGCATGCCCAAACCATCTCCATCTACCCCTCATCATGATCTCATCCACATATGGCACTCGAGTAATCTCTTATATTTTCATTTCTAATCCTGTCCTGCCATTGAACTCCCAATATCCCTCTGAGGGTTTTGTTCTCAAATCTAGTAAATCTATTGGAGATTGTTTCATTGTCATACCATGACTCATGGCCATACAGTAACAGAGATCTCACTAAACTGATATAAAATCTGATTTTTATATGTAATTTCAGGCGATTAGATTTCCAAATTTATTTAACTGAGCCATTGTCTGATTTGCTTCTTTTCAATCTTTCACTAAACTCTAATTCTGAAGACCTTGTATTGGAGATCATAGTTCCTAAATACTTAAACGATTCTACATCATTAATTCTTTCTCCTTCCAATGATATTGCCTCTTCCATTGCATACTCCGTTCTCAGCATCCCTGTCTTTCTTCTATTTATCTTCAGCCCAACTTCGTGTGATATTTCCTGCATTTTGGTATGCAAGCATTGTAAATCCTGTGATGTTATACTAACAAGGACAACATCAATAAGTCCTATCACCAATCCAGTCCAGTCCATCTCCACAAACAGGAGTAATTCCTTTGGATGAAAGAAAGTGAAAGGAGTGCTTATGCGCAGGAAGCATTAAGACGTTATACGTACGTTAGATTTATATATATCATATTACTAAACTTGTAAAATGGGCTGGTCCGACAGGAAGGGCCATAGGATCTGGTACAAGTTGTCCAGTCTCTCTGCGGAAGGGAAGGCTCTCGCCAACCGGGAGTCCAGGACCATCCCGAGGTAGGTCATCTTGGTGGAGGGTATCAGTTGGGACTTCTCCAGGTTGATGATGATACCCAGGACGTTGCAGAACTGCAGGAGCTTCGTGCCTTGCTCCCTCAGAACTTCCCCTGAGGCTGAAAGCAACAACCAGTCATCCAGGTACAGAATCAGGCAGATACCGTGTTCGTATGACCAGGCTGAGACTATTGCGAAGACCCTCGTGAAGACCTGAGGGGCTGTGGACAGACCGAAGCAGAGGGTCTTGAACTGCAACGTTTGGGTACCCAATTTTACCCTTAGGTACTTCCTGCTGGAGAGGTGAACAGGGATCTGGAAGTATGCGTCCTTGAGGTCTATGGGCATCATGAAGTCTCCCTCCTTCAAGGCCGCTAGGACCGACTTTGGAGTGTCCATCTTGAAGTCGGTCTTGCACACGAACCTGTTCAGGGCTGAGAGGTCTATGACTGGTCTCCAGCCCCCTGTCACTTTCTACACCAGGAAGAGTCTGCTGTAGAACCCTGGACCCGGGTTCTTGACTGGTTCTATTGCCCCTTTCGCCAGCATCGCAGAGACCTCTTCTTGTAGGGCCGTCCTTCTCAAGGGGTCTTTTGGTGCCAACCATTCCGCCTGCAAATCTGCCAGGAAGGGCAACCTGTACCCTTCTTTCAGAACTGTTACGGTCCACGGATCCGATCCGTGATCTCACCATGCTTGCCAAGAATGTTTGAGGCATCCCTCCACCTGAGGCTTCGGCAGGAGTAGGGGGCCTCTCTCCCTATCTCCTTCGAGAGGCGCGGCTTGAACGACCTCTTCTGGCGGCCGAATAGGAAGGCCTGAAGGCTGACTACGCAGCCGGCGTTCCTCTACGGGAGAGCTGCGAAGGTTGCAGCCAGGACGTAGTAGGGGCGTCTCTCCTGGGCTGGTTAGGTGAGGCGCGAGGAGGGAGAGAGATGTCGGAGGGTGTCCTTCTATGGGCAGGTCTTCTCGCTGGAGGGGGGTCTGGGTTCTCCCGCATCCTTTAGCTTCTTAACCCTCTATACCGTCTCCTCCACCACCTTTAGGGGGAACACTGAGTCGTCCTCGCTTCTCTGTCAGGGAGCCTCCTGACGAGGTTGTTGAGCACAGTGTCCCTCTTCCGCAGTATCCAATTGGTGGCCTGCGCGATGGATTGGTAGGAGAGGAACTTCACGGCCTTACCTCCCGAGCTAATCAGCTCCTTCAGCAAGGCCCGATTCTCCGGGATTGCGAGGTCGTGCGAGGATTGGAACCCCACCAGCGTGAAGGCCCACCAATCCAGCCACGATGACACGTGCACTAGGTCCTTGGCCAGCTCCTCCATCATGGAAGTTTCCGCAGGGGAGAAACAAACCGGGGCAGTGGTAGCCCTCTCCTCTGCCGCTCCTTGTCCCAGAATGGCGACTGCTGGCTCCACCATACAGGGACCCGCGCGGTGTCCTTCAGGAAGGTAGAACTGGCTCTGTGTCTTCAGACCCTGGAAAGCTTGGAGGCGCTCTGGCTCTTGGGAGCTCCGCGTGGTTGGCCACAATTTTGTCAACTTGCGCCATCCCCAGCCTAACATCCCTAGCCAAAGGGAGGGCTAGCGAGGGCCTCTGTTGCACAGGTGCATCCACCAGCCTGCTGAGGCTCGAGAGCCAGACTTCGTCAGTAGAGGGCTCAGGTTCATCCAGCCTGTGGTGACGCCTAATGAGGCCTATCACCCTCCTGTAGGCCGAAACTTCCACTGCTGAACCTTCTACACCGTCCTCTACATTCTCCATCGGGTGCTCCAGTGCTCGTGAAGAAGGGCCTCCGATGGGGGGAGCGGCTCGGGGAGGAGGCATCTTCCTGGAGTGATCCAGTCTCTGCAGTTCAGGGTGTAGGACGGGCATCGCCGCAGGGACGGAGGCCTCCGTCCTGGATTTTTCTCTTCTTTCAGCGAACCAGGGGTCTGCGGGCTTGCCCGTCGAGGGAAGGAGTCTCTCTCGTTCCGGACGATTTGTCGTAGATTTTGAGGCCAGGACGCGGCTGCCAGACCGAAGGGGTGACTCTCTCCGCTGGGCGGATGGAGTCAGAACCTTCGCGGACTTATGCCTGTCCCTTGGGGGCTGAAGAGACGACTCCCTCCGTCGATCATATCTACTGCTGGAGACAAATCCTACTGGTGAGCGGGACCTAGGGAGCCATCCCGAGGTGCTCAGGACTGCTGAAGCCCCCAGGAGTTAGCTATGGGGGATGGCGACCCGCACCCATTCTTTCTCCGGAGAGTCGCTTCTCCTATACTTCCTCCTGGGGGATCTATAGCGCCTACCCACGTGGCGGGATCTGGAACGGGAACGTGAGCGAGATCGTCTCCTGCGGGACCTATCTTGCCGTCTCCTATGGTCCCTCGGGGCTCCGTCTTCCGATGAGTAGGAGTAGGCCTCGACCAAGGAGCCCGAAGACCTGTAGGACCTCACTGAAGGGCCTGAGTCGCGCCTCTTTGCTAGTGGGACCACATGGTGTCCGGTTGGCGACGAAGGCTCCAGGAAGACGGACGGGAACATAGCTGAAGCCGCTGGAGGGGAGCGGGGGAGCTCCTCGCTGGGGAACCAGGTCTCAAACTCCTCTTCCATCCTCAGGGGAGATCTGAAGGGCATCTTCGGAGGCGCCCACGCAAGGGGGTCTGACGGCAGCGAGTCTTCCTTCTTGGCAGCACCCTCGGCTGCTGACGCACCTGAAAAACCTGTCCAAGAGGCGGGAGAAGAGGCTGCAGCAGTTTTACCCCGCATAGGATCGTCCGACGAGACGGGCCCTGCTTTCACCAGGGCTCCGTCCCCCGAACACACTCCCATCCCTCCCTCAGGCCCCCCACTTGCCTGGATCGAAGACACAATCCCACTGTCAGGTAAATCAGACTCCTGAGGAAGGGCCACAGGCCTCTTCCCCGCAACAAACTTACCCGACCCCTACACTGGGTAGGTTAAGGCAGCAGAGAGGCTCTGTCCGAAGAAACGGCGGGCGAAGCGAGAGGTGAAGAGACGCTCGGTTTCCTAGGTGAACGTCTAGAGGTCTTCTTCTTCTTGGTGTCGTAGCGTACCCACTGCACCTCATTCCAGGTCTCGCACTCCTGACACGTGGCTCTAGGGGAACACACACTACCCCTACACGAAGAACACAAGGAGTGCGGGTCAACTTCAGGCTTAGAGAGGAAGGTGCCACACGATTTACCGGCCATAGGCCCAGGGCAATGATGAGGATGCTCCATAACGCACTAGCAAGACACCACGAGACACAGGAACACAGAGGGAAAAGAATAAGGATGCACAAAGGGACCACGCAGGAACCGCGTGACACAAAGGGGGTCGGGGACACAAAGGGTCGCACTGAGTAAGAGAGAGCGTCGGGATGTTATCTGCAACGCGACCAGAAACTTATTGGAGATCGAGACCTGAGCAAGCATGCTCTCTGACCCAGGGTCGTCTCTGGGCGCGTATCACTCCGCCAGAGGTTACCCCGCATAGAAAACGGGAGTAGGGTAAACTACACAAAATTCTGGTCGGTTGGGAGGAGATCCCAGATACTCCTAACAAAGTAGTTCGAGGTAAGTACTCCGTGTTGGAACAAACTTATGATATTTATATACAGCTTCTTTAAATCATATCCTAAAAGGAAGCCATATTTATTTTAATATAATATTAGAAAATCAATTAATCATAATTTGAGTAACAAACCAAATCAATAGAGGAGAGGACACAAACAAATATCTCGACTAATAATGAGAAAACTAAACTAAATTTTCAAACTACTATAATTGGCAATAGGAAATGTTGCTTAAAATTCCTGAATTCTGGTCAT
The DNA here is from genome assembly GCF_036898095.1 of Palaemon carinicauda. Taxonomy (NCBI): domain Eukaryota; kingdom Metazoa; phylum Arthropoda; class Malacostraca; order Decapoda; family Palaemonidae; genus Palaemon; species Palaemon carinicauda. The sequence goes on along the minus strand of NC_090726.1, from coordinate 62,681,695 downwards.
GTTCGGAGAGAGAGAGAGAGAGAGAGAGAGAGAGAGAGAGAGAGAGAGAGAGAGAGAGAGAGAGAGTTAGTAAGAAAATGAACAAACAAAAACACGTGAATCCGCCTCGAATTGAAATATTTTTCAATGACTAGTAATCATGCTGAATAGTTTGTGTACAATTCTGAAACTTTCCTTCTAACATCTTAATACAGTGTCACCATTAGTGAGGAAAGTAAGGTCACGTCAGCAACTTGCCTGGCGTCACCTTTGTGCCTGCCACTCACCCTCCCAGTTTGTGTTGCTGTTACTGGATTTGGTATTGTTTGCCCGTCTGACATGCCTGATAGTGTGGACAGGTCTTAACACGAGTATGATACATCAGGGACAAGCTGCTCAGTCTTCACTACTAATGAAGTCAAGGCATGACCATTGTCCAAACTGGAGAACCAGCCAGGGGAGTCTTTGTATGGGAGGTCCCAGCAGTTACCAGACTTGTGAGTAGTTTCACTTATTTGCTCACAGCCTTATTCAGAGGCAAAGTCGAAAGCTCTTAAGCCATGGCGATAGGCAGGAGAAACAATTTAACCACTCCTTATGGTGAACATTGAAATAACCAACAAAGATAAAAGAGTCCTTTCTATCATCTTGTATCTTAGTCATAATGGCAAGAAGGCAATCTAAGATAGAATCATCCATGTCTAGATTCCGGTAGATCAAACATAAATAGAAACTGTTATGCCTGCCACAAACTTTTATTACCTGAATCTCATGACATCCATATTCATAGCATATATACTAATATCTATTTGCATAATTTTGGGGAAATTTTCATTCTATCAGAAATGATTACTGTATCGGTGTTTCCTGAAAGATATATATACGTGTAGATTTACCTAACTTTGCTTCTATTATGACAAATGGATTTTAAATTTATTGGCCTACTCAGCATTGTAAGGTATGTGAAAGAGTCATTTGTTGATTTGCCCCAGCCCCTTTACCAGTTACCTAATGAAAATGTTCCCTTCCATCTTATCTTAAAAACATAAATCATTTTTATACATTGCGCAGTCTGAATTATCCAAATTTCCTTCACATAAACTATAAAAACTTCATAAAAAACACGCGAAAGAGAAATAAGATAACACAAGACTGTGGAAGGCCATGGTAGAGCCTTTGACAATCCAAGACTAGAGAACAGTGGTTTCATTTTGGAGTGTCCTAGGAGAGCTCCTTACCACAGCTAAAATGTCCATGTTACCCTTATTATCATTATTACTTGAGAAGCAACAACCCCACTTGGAAAAGCAGAATGCTATACGCCCGAGAGCTCCAACAGGGAAAATAGTCCAGTGAGGAAAAGAAATGAGGAAACTACAAGAAAAGTAATTAATAATCAAAATATTTTAAGAACAGTAAGAACACTAAAATAGATATTTCATATGTAAACTTTAAAAACTTGAAAAAAACTAAAGTGAAATGAGATAAAACAGTGTGCCCGAGTGTACCCTCAAACAAGAGAACTCTACCCCAAGACAGTGAGAGACTGAGAGACCATGGTACAGAGGCAAGAGGCAATTACCACTGAACAGTTACATTGTTGTAGTTGACCGCTTGAGCGAAAAAAAAACAAGGAAATAACCATTTTACTTATCTTTGAGAAATAAATTGTTTTAGGACCGAAATGTCCAATTAAATACCTTAAAGAATCCTTACCCTTGAATCTTTTGTCAGTTTCCCATGCTTGTCGGTACCTCTGACAATATCGCTTTTTATCACCCGTCGCTTTTTTATCACTCATCACTATGTCGTAAAACAATCACAAAATAGTAAGAATGATGTCTCACACGTTGTAAATTCGAAGAGTTCTGGGATAAACCGTGTATGGGTCACTGTAAAGGAGTACCTGCAGACTGGTGTCTGACGACTCAGGAGGTTAGACATACTGTTGGGTGTCTCTTACGGCAAACATCGGCCAAAGTTTGAACTTGCTTGTATGAGAAAGACTAAATAAACCTTTTTATTAATAGATCCATAAAAAAATAATTTCTGTTTATGTTGTAAATATGACCATATACGTTTATTATTATAGAATTAACAGTAAAAGCACTGAATTCTTGTGGATTGCCACCGGAGTTGCCATGAAAATGAGATGTTTCCTTTAAAATGAAGTATTCTCTCGAAAATCTCCGGTGATTTAAGTTAAAACGTTGCTCTCCCACGAATCCTCCCATAAAATTTCCCACATATTGAAAACAAACTTTGACATTCCACAACAACCCATTTTTCCCACATATTTGTGGGCAATTCCCATTAAATGGCAACACTGAGAGAGAGAGAGAGAGAGAGAGAGAGAGAGAGAGAGAGAGAGAGAGAGAGAGAGAGAGAGAGAGAGAGAGACGGGGCGGGGTTTGGGAAGGGAGGAGTTAAGGGAGTATATCGTTGCCAGCTGCCGTGGCCTCAGTATCAGACGTATGTACAAACACACCAACTTATGGCGGCAGTGACGTCATCCGCATTCATTCGGTTGGCAGCATTGCGTGGGCTGGAAGCTTAACTTTATTTGTTTTCTCGGAATGTCACGTAAATGGTGATGGAAAACTAGACAATGTAGTGAATATTCCGTCATTAACTATACATATCAATTTCGGATAGTTAGATTTTTTTTTCTTTTTTATCCTTAGAAGTCACACTGAACAGCCTGGATAATATACTTTGGTGACTGTCCATTATTATTATTATTATTATTATTATTATTATCAGCAGCTAACCTACAACCATGAACTATGATGATTTAAGCATAATCGCCCCAACAGCAAAAAAATAGCCTAGTGAAGAAAGGAAATAAACTACAATAGAAGTAATGAATAATTGAAATAAAATATTTTAAAAACAGTAATGACATTACAATACATGTTTCATATATAAACTATAAAGAGACTTATACCACCCTGTTCAACATAGAAACATTCACTTTTAGTTTGAACTAAATGAGCTTGGTCCTTTTGAATATTATATATATATATATATATATATATATATATATAATATATATATGTATATATATATATATATGTGTGTATGTATGTGTTTTTGTTGTTGTTGTTTCTTGTCTGGGGCTTTCGTGTAGATGAAAGAAAGGATTTTAGTTTGAACTAAATGAGCTTGGTCCTTTTGAATATTATATATATATATATATATATATATATATATATATATATATATATAATATATATATGTGTGTGTATGTATGTGTTTTTGTTGTTGTTGTTTCTTGTCTGGGGCTTTCGTGTAGATGAAAGAAAGGATTTGGAAAAATTATGTTTTTCATCTTTCTTACCTATCAGCTAGAATAAAAGGAAAGTCAAACACAGGATAGAAGTTACAAGTACAAGAAGTGAATAAGTGGAGTATTTTTAATATTAACCTTAACTAGGTGTAAAGTGTACCCGAAATGCATTACTTTGAAGAACAGTTGTATAATAAATCAAAATACAATTTAAAAGAATTCGGCAGATCAGTTAAAGGACAGGTGAAGATCAAGTGGAAGAAGATAAACGGCGGT
>NC_090726.1:62660651-62673151 GCF_036898095.1 Palaemon carinicauda | reverse complement strand
TGATAGGGATCCAATGAATGACTGTCTGGCCAGTCATAGGACCCAATAACTCTCCAGCGGTAGTATCTCAACGGGTGACTGGTACCTTGGCCAACCTACCACCTATACCAGCTTGTGTCACATACCGACGTCTTCCATAACATTTGTATTCCTCTGTACCATCACCTTCTCATGCAACGTTTAGTGAATTACGAAGAAAAAAACCACAAAGACAAAGTGAAATAAATTTACAGCGTTTGTCTGTGAAGAGCTTAGTACTAGACACAAAAAATGTGTACATTTGAGTTCTTTGACATCTCACAAGAAACCATTTTATTTCCACAAACCGTAATCTTGAATTACTAGTCTTTTAAGTCCAAGAGCATTATAAATTTTATTGGAGAGAGAGAGAGAGAGAGAGAGAGAGAGAGAGAGAGAGACGCTTCGACCTGCTGATATTGTATAGACAGTGTTTGTAATTATGGAAATACAAGAAAATTTTTGATGGAAATTTGAAAGCGCGGGAATGTAGTTCATGGAACTGCAAAACCACCAGTTGTGGAGGGTCAACGCTCCTGGTGGTAGAAAGGTGCATGCAGCCTGCTGCGCAGAATGACTTGTGGTTATCGGCATTATCAAGCAAATACTGATAGCTGCAACACATGTATCTGACCATTTGTTTGCAGGTGCATTTTATGACATGTACCGGGATACAATAAGATTAGATGAGGTAATTAAGAAGTAAATGAGAGAAAAAAAATAATAAATAGAGGGAGGAAGGAGAGCGGATAGATTTTTTTTTTCACTAGAAAATGTGAAGACCATGCTTAATTAAGAATAAGATTAATAGAATAAAAGATGAAAATGGAGTGTGCTGCGAGGTGAATAAGGCATGGGTCGATGGAGTATTTTGAGAGGACTTATTATCCAGGAAGTTTACTGCTTGCAAATTTGTGCTGATTGACTCTAGTGTGTACAGTATTGTATGGTTCGATGAAGTGCAGATCTACATTTTGTAAAAGTATATGAAGTGGCATTTTTTATGAACGTTTTGTGCACATGAATCAGCAGTTACAGTATAAATGTAACATTGACCGTTATTTTTTTCACGGTTTTTGTTTTCGTCGAAGATTTGCATGGAACTTAGGTTGATTAACTTCTAGTTGACAGATGATCCCTCACACAGAAGTTAAGCAACGTATGCATTAATAATGATGTGATATTCGGGGTAACGGCCATTGATTCGCGATATGTGTATACACCAGTGTAGCGTCGCGTGAGTCATCAGGACAGACAGCGTTTACCGGATAAAGCTCGTGCAATGGAAGTGGATCATTGATCGGTTGCGTGATTATGACTCACTGGAATTTCAAACATGCGTTCATTTGATTTTATTGCGTTGTAGGAAAACGTTATGCACCATTACATTTATGATTGTCTCGCCCTCTTTGTTATCCATATATTTTTCATAGAGTGTCTAGATATGATTGCCAATGGTAAATTTCTATTTCATCCAAATCTCTTGTTTTCAGTCTCAATTTCTTTCTCTCTTTGTATCCAAGTTCCTTTCACCATTACTACTCTTTCCATAGATCCCCGCATCCCTCTACTCTGCCCCCTCTCCTATTCGCCCCGGTAGCACAACACCTGCAACAGCAGTGACAGCATCAAGCCACCATCAACAGAGCAGCAGCAGCAGTCGGTCTGCATTGACCCCAATCCTATCCCAGAAGTCAGACTCAGGCTCCATTTTCACGGGTCCCCTTTCCCCCGTCAAGCCCCTCACTAAGGAGGTTAGGTACACCTCCTTGAGCCCCATATCCCCACCCGCAGCCAAACCCGGCCAGTTCCGCCTTACATCAACTCGCTAAACTTTGCCCTTCGATGGGGCCCCTAAATGCCGTCGTGTATCCTTGCCGAGACTTATCACGTCCGGGTGACTCACCATGAGTCTTTCTCACTCAAATGAATCACGAGGACACCATTGACTCATTGCCAGATACTCGGGAATTATTCATTCCGGCTCTTATTTGAGAGAAATGGTGTTCCCATAATTTACACACCCACCACCACTCAAACGGACTGTGCGTACTATACTACACATACACAGACTAAAACACACACACACACACACACACACACACACACACATATATATATATATATATATATATATATATATATATATATATATATATATATATATATATATAATCTACGCCTATTGACACAAGAGGCCTCGCTACATTAGCATTCCTTTAGGCCCCTTAACTCGTGTGTTTACATACACACACACACACACACACACACACACACATATATATATATATATATATATATATATATATATATATATATATATATATATATGTCTATCTTTGTGTGGGGATACCTCAAGTTCCTCAACCTGGTAAAAAGATTTGAGTATTACTAGGATCAGCAAAGCTGTACTAGTCAGGATCAGCCTTACTACGTTGGTTTGTTGTGAGCGATCAGTCTAAAATCTCGTACCATCATTAAACCGCACTGGCCACCGTGACAGCCCAAACTCCAGACATTAATTGACATGTCTGAGGCCGGTGTCCTGCAGTGTACTAGCAACGGCTGTATTTGTGGTTATAGTTGTTGCATGTATGGACATTAGGCACATTTTTCGATCTATACATGTCTGAGGCCTTTGCGCTGTAGTGAGCTTTCTGCATTTGTTCTATAATATATATATATATATATATATATATATATATATATATATATATATATATATATATATATATATATATATATATATAGGGTATTTATTTTCATCCCGTAATTTATTTTGATTTGTTATAAATGAAAGGCAAGTTATGACTTATGAGCTGAGCAGGTTAGTTCCTCAGACATATTAAATATTGCAAAAAAAAAAAATATAAAACATTAACATTATTCTTCAGGGCAAAATTCGTGAAAACAAACGAACGATTTCGTATGAATAATTGTTTGGAATATGCAAATAGGAAAAGTATGTAGTGTATAAGCTTCTCAGAATTAAATTTCAAAATAATAACATTGCTGTTTACGAAACAGATTTCCGCATTATGAGACTATGCTCAATGAATCCGTTGCTTCTGTCAAGACGATTATTTGCTTTCTGGCTTAAAATTGGGCTGAATACTTTTTTTTTAAAGTATCTATCTGTTTATGTCTCCTATGAATCAAGGTGTGGTGTGAATCAGTGTATATGCAGTTCTATAATAGTATGGAACACTGCGTCTTGAAAAGTACGTGACAAAACCTGTGGAATGTTCAAGTTGAGCAGAGTATGACTAAATTTAGACAAGTGACGTTAACAGACAATCAACACACGCGCGAACACACAACAGTGTTCGCATTGATAAAAATAAACCAATGTGCAGTAGTCAAGATTGTAGTCTTATGATACGGCATTCCTTTTTACCAATAACATTATCATTTAATCTATATCTTAATATATTCCTCGAATTACCCCCTTATATATATCCAATGTAGAAACATTCGATTCCCGTGCCCAACATAAGTCCGTCTATAAGGAGGTCACGGTCACAACGTCATTATTTACGTCATCAACTCTGACGTTGCTCCTCCCACTCACTCACGTTGCCATAGTAACTGATAGGCAGCGGACACCACTGAGACAGTGTTGCCGTCTAAGTAATATGAATTTGAAGAATGAGCTAAAACCTATTTCGGGGACATTGGAGGCGGGATTAAACTGAATATTCTCTCTCAAAGAGGGTAAAAATAGGAGAGGAAATAGTATAGAAAACTATAGATTTTAGACACGTGTTCAGGAGTTGCCCTACATGACTGAAGTTGTTTATAAAGAAGCTGCCAGTTTTTTTTTTTTTATTATTATCCTTTGTCCAATTATCTCCAAATTTGCACCTATTTATGTTTTGTTATGACAGATCTTTTTAAATGTTACTAATCTTTAAGTATTTTATATTTTTTATTAATAACCCCTCATAAGAAGCTTATTTGATATTTCCTTTCCTCATTGTGGAGTAAAATCTCCCACAACAACGTTCTTATTATTATTATTATTATTATTATTGTTAACTGCTAAGCTACAACCCTAGTTGGAAAAGCAGGATGCTATAAGCCCAGGGGCTCCAACGGAAAAAATGGTTTCATGAGGAAAAGAAAATGAAATATTTCTAGAAGAGTATCAACATTGAAATTAATATCTCCCATATGAATTATAAAAACGTTAACAAAATAAAGAGGAAGAGAAATAAAATAGGATAGCCTGCCCGAGTGTACCCTCAAGCAAGAGATCTCTACCTCAAGACAGTGGAAGACCATGGTACAGAGGCCATGGCATTACCCAAGACTAGAAAACAATGGTTTGAATTTGGAGTGTCTCCTAGAAGAGCTGCTTACCATAGCTTAAGAGTCTCAGGAAAGTGGCCACTGAACAATTACATTGCAGTAATCCCTTGAGTGAAGAATTGTTGGGTAATCTCAGCGTAGTCAGGTGTATGATGACAGAGGAGAATATGTAAAGAATAGGCCAGACTATTCAGTGTGTGTGTGTGTAGGCAAAGGGAAAATGAACCGTAACCAGAGAGAAGGATCTAATATATGGCCAGTCAAAAGACCGCATAACTTTCTAGCTGTAGTACTCAACGGGTGGCTGGTGCCGTGGCCAACCTACTACCTACAGCAATAATGATAATAATAATAATGATGATGATAATAATAATATCAAATGATCTTAGACTTGCAGTTGAATCGTGAGAACTTCAGAACTACAACCGTGCAAATACCCCTATAATAAACTCTCTTAAGAGACTAGTGTTCAACTTGTTATTTAATCCATAATTTCTCTTATAGAGAATTTTGGTGCTACTACAGTAAGACATCTCGCAAACGTTTCTACTACACGTGATAGAATGAGAAAATTATTTGCGGCCTTGTAATGTAAACGTAGATCACAAGAAAGGGCTGTGTGTTTTGGATTAAATCTGGATGGATGTGTTATGAGATTGAGGGCAAAGCCTAACCCCCCGAGGACCTATAAAGGTCATTCGCTAAGTCTGGGGGATTTATAATCTGCTATATTCAGTTAACATGAAAGATGGAGAATCTGTAGTATCCTTCCTCCGTCAGCATCGACTGTTAGTTGAATTCCAAGATTGTGATCCTTGCTACATATGCGTAGGGGACATTTTTGAACTATAAAAGACGAATGTCGCCCTGCTTGTCGTTGCACGAAGATAGTTTACTAAATTTATAGGTCAGTGTGTCTAGGGAATAGGTTTTACCATTACACAGACTTGAATGATAAGATTAACTGTAAATTATCATTGTGGGAAGTTTTTGACCTAATAATTATTTTGTCAAAGATCAGCCATTTGCACTGATAAAAGAAATGACTGGCAAATCTCGGATAGCAATCTGTGAATGGTTATTATGTGCAGAGGTAAATACAACCGTGGCCGACAGAAGAGATGGTCTATGGGTGTTCGGACTGAAAAATTACACGGATTGCCAATACTGTTTTAAGAATAGGCAGTCGCTTTGGAACCTATCCCGATGAGATACTACTGCTAGATAGTTTTGAGGTGTAATGACTGGCCAGACAGTACTACATTGGATCATTTTCTCTGGTTACGGTTCATTTTACCTTTGCCAACACACACACACACACACACACACACACACACACACCAATAGTCTGGCCTATTCTTTACGTATTCTCCTCTGTCCGCATACACCTGTCAACACTGAAATTACCAAACAACCCCTTTTCACCGAAGGGGTAACTGCGCTGTAAAATTTCAGTGGCCACTCCCCTCTTGGTAAAGGTATAAGTGACTCTTTAGCTCTGGTAGGCATCTCTTCTAGGAGGACACTCAAAAATCAAACCACTGTTTCCTAGACTTGGGTAGTGCCATAGCCTCTTTGTACCATGGTCTTCCACTGTCTTGGGTTAGAGTTCTCTTGCTTGAGGGTACTCTTTGGCACACGATTCTATTTTATGTCACTTCCTCTTGTTGTTAAAGTTTTTATAGTTTATATATGGGATATTTATTTTAATGTTTACTCTTAGAATATTTTATCTTTCCTTGCTTTCTTTCCTCACTGGGCTATTTTCCTTGTTAGAGCCCCTGGGCTTATAGCATCCTGGTTTTCCAATTAGGGTTGTAGCTTAGCAAGTAGTAATAATAATAATAATCTTGTTTAAGATTAAGAGGTTCAATCAGGCTCTGTGATCCAATGAGATGAACGGCCAGCATATTCGAATCACCAGGAACATTGTGTGAAAACTTAGGATGAAACTCGTACTAAATATATTGAAAGATCATGGCTGGACGCAAAAATCTGAATTCTAAAAATATTAAGAGGTGTACCTGTCCACACTTTGCAATCACCTCTAGATTTTTTTTTTATTGGAAAATAACGCAGATACCCCAACTTTATTCGTATTTTTTTCTTTTTAAATGATGTCCGTACTGTTTACAGGCAGTAAATATAAAAACTTTTTTTCTTTTTGTATTCTTGTATTAGCTAATATTCATGATTATGTTTTTATTATGTATAATATTTTTCTTATCAAATTCAGGCCACTCATTTGTATCGTTCCCTTTTTGCTATTAATTTTGTATGATTGAGAAAATCCTTCCTTTGGGTTATCATACAATTGCAACAACTCTCAGATTATCCGTTGTAATTGTAAGAATTTTTAGGAAACGTAGATTACAAGACAAGGTGATGCACTGTCTTAAATACAAATCTCCAAACTCGGGAGATTTCAAACCATGGGCCTATTCTCTAAATAAGGGAGTTACAAAATATTTGGCAGATAAATTTCAAATCATACTCTCAAACTGCGGGTGCCTACGAACATTCCGTAGGTAGCTGATAACTTACATGACAAAATTGGGTGTTGTTTTACTTTTTGTGAATCATGTTAGCCATTTGGATCACATACTATGGTTACAATAGCACCGTTTACATTATTTTTTTGTTGCCGCTGAGCTGCTTCTCCAATTTGGGAACTCGGGCTAGTTGCCTTCCGCTTTTGTAGTTAGGGTTTTGAAGTTTGGATAATAATAATAATCGTCGTTGCCAGGATCTTATAATTTTCTTTATCAATGTTTATTCTCTTACCATACCAAAGTGAAAACTTTGATAATTAATAAAGATAAAATAGGTATGTGTTTCGACTTAATTTGAAACGGAATATAAAAAATACAGGACGCCTTACTGAAACGGAGACCTAACGAATTAATCCGAAGAAAAGGATCTTGTGCTTACGTAACCCACCGTTATGCAACATTTCTCGAGAATTAAAACAATAATACAAAAACCTATCTACATCCTGGTCAGAGTTTAGGAGCCATTATTTGAAAAAAAAAAATGACAGATGGTCAAGTTATTCTGGAGAATTATTATAAAATGATCAACAGAAAGGGCAAGGGTTAGACAAAGTAAGAACCGTTTTATTAAGTCTACGACCTGTGATAAAGTGCAGTGAATAACAAAGGTGAAGATTTTGCAAATAATGACTGGAAAGTTACAATATAGTAACGAGATTGTTTACACGATTTGCTAAATTATCAGGTTTTCAAACACTGGCCCCATTTCTAGATCTGTGCGAATATCAGCAGCGCCTTATATATATATATATATATATATATATATATATATATATATATATATATATATATATATATATATATATATATATATTCCTAAGAGATTGCTTGGAGTGGTGGTTTCCTTTTCTTGACTATGATAAATGTAATTTGGATAATCGTCCGAACATCTACTGTCTAACCATCTTCTATAATGTTATTTTCAGTAGGCAATAGAGGGTTAATTCCACTGCTCAGTAACAGAAAGGAATCTCCATTCTTCCCTCAATTATAAAACTGAGGGAATAAGATTAGAAGTGAAACTATAAAAGATTACTCGAGTGCCATTTGTGAATGAGATCATGATGAGGGGTAGATGGAGATGGTTTGGGCATGCTCTTCGCACTCCCCAAGAGAGATTAGTTCACCAAAAGTTCAGCTGGGCTCCACAAGGCACTAGAAGAGTTGAAAGGCCCAGGCCTACATGGCTGAGAACTATGGAGCGCGAAGTAGATGATGAATGGAGAAGTATCGAATTAAAAGCTCAAGATAGAGACGACTGGCGAAATCTATCCGAGGCCTTTTGTGTCAATAGGCATAGGAAGAGATGATGATGATGTAGTAGGTTGGCCAGGGCACCAGCCACCCGTTGAAATACTACCGCTGGAGAGTTATGGGGTCCTTTTACTGGCCAGACAGTACTATATTGGATCATTCTTTCTGGTTACGATTCATTTTCCTCGTTGCCTACACACACACCGATTAGTCTGGCCTATTCTTTACAGATTCTCCTCTGTCCTCCATACAATTGACAACACTGTGATTATCAAATAATTCTTCTTCACCCTAGGTGTTAACTACTGCACTGTAATTGTTCAGTGGCCGCTTTCTTCTTGGTAAGGGTAGAAGAGACTCCTTAGCTATGGTAAGCAGGTCTTCTAGGAGGACACTCCAAAATCAAACCATTGTTCTCTAGTCTTAGGTAGTGCCATAGCCTCTGTACCATGGTCTTCCACTGTCTTGGGTTAGAGTTCTCTTGCTTGAGGGTACACTCGGGCACACTATTCTATCTTATTTCTATTCCTCTTGTTTTATTAAAGTTTTTATAGCTTATATAGGAAATAATTATTTTGATGTTAGTGTTCTTAAGATATTTTATTTTTCCTTGTTTCCTTTCCTCACTGGGCTATTTTCCCTGGAGCCCCTTGGCTTATAGCACCCTGCTTTTCCAACTCTGGCTATAGTTTAGCAAGTAATAATAATGATAATAATAATAATAATAATGATAATTATAATAATAATAATAATAATAATAATAATAATAATAATAATAATAATGATAGTCTTCATGGCATTATCCTTGCTCCACGGTATGCAACGGAAGTGGATGGTAGTCAGTTTATTAGCAATTGTAATGGCAACGCGGATCAGTATTGATCCTGTACTGTGACTAGATTAACAATTTCTAGTTGATGTACAGTATACCTGCTTCTTTGTCTTAATTTTCATCCCTCCAATATCATTTAAACAGATTTTTTTTCCGGTCTCGTTCCCTATACACGTTAGTTCTCAGTTCTTTTTAAACCAACTTGTTTTGAGTATACATAGTCTTTTAAGCCTGTTTTGAAATGTTTTAAAACCACCATATTTCCGTATATATATATATATATATATATATATATATATATATATATATATATATATATATATATATATATAATGTGTGTGTGTGTATGTATGTATGTATGCATGAATTTAGGGTCCGGTACTTATAGACGCCATTTGCATCAAAATCAGTGTTTTGCCCTTTTCGGGAGGGTGTATATCTTACTCTGCAATCTGGTATTACGGACGGCGAGAGCTTGCTAAATCTGGTTAGAACCGGCTCATGTAAGTACGTGGTCGCGAAAATAAGTCTGAGCAGACGCACCTGAGTAGGGGAAACACGAATCAAGCTGACCGGGAAGTCAGGACGGAGAGGCTCTTCAAAACTATTTCTGCTGCCAAGGTTTAGACTTGAGAGAGTATAGACTCTCTAGACCTTGGCTTCTGCTAATTCGAACCATATTATTATTATTATTGTTGTTGTTGTTGTTGTTATCGGAGAAATAAAGTAGAAATATTATCGTTTGGATAGCTTAAATTACGCGTTGTTATGGTTTTGAATGAAACCTCATATATATTTTTAATGAAGATCAGATGGTTTGCTATTGATTTGATAGGGTTACATTTAATCATCATATGTCTATTTTGTGTAAACTCGTTTTTATTGATGAATTTTTGTATGAGAAATATTGCATCTAGGACTCCAACTGGAGGTTACTCGAATCATTGTAAATAGTTTGAAACGTATTGCAAATGTGTAGTGTTTAGCATGGAAGGCATACAACTATTAAATACTGGAAGCCATGTTATAAGCATTTGCTATGAAATTGAGTTAATGTTTAGTATTCCTGATGCTTCTTTACTCTGTTAATGTTGATGGAGGTTTTGGAATCATGTGTAATTTCTATTTAAATAAAAGGTAAAGCAACGATGAATTTGGAAAAAGAAATTTGAGTACTCAAATGTTTTGTTTTTTTATCTAAACTTCGATCTCCCCGGCCAGATCAATCATTAAATAATAACATGGTGTAATATTCTACACGTCGAAAAGGAGTTCCGTATAAGATATAGTGATTATTATTATTATTATTATTATTATTATTATTATTATTGTTGTTGTTGTTGTTAAATGCCAAGCTACAACCCTAGTTGGAAAAGCAGGATGCTATATCCCAGTGGCCCCAACAGAGAAAATAGCCCAGTGAGGAAAGGAAACAAGGAAAAATAAAATATCTTAAGAACAGTAAAATCATTGAAATAAATATTTCCTATGTAAACTATAAAAACTTTAACGAAACAAGAGAAAGAGAAAGTAGATAGAACAGTGTGCCCGAATGTACCCTCAAGCAAGAGAACTAACCCAAGACAGTGGAACATTATGGTACAGAGGCTATGGCACTACCTAAGACTAGAGAACAATGGTGATTACTAAACAAAACGAGAAGGAAGATTTGTGAAAGGAGTGTACATTATTAGAAATCTAGACGAACTTGGTACATGGTGCAAACTATGGGATATGAAATTAAACTCTTAACAAAACTCAAAGTATGATTGCAAGTAGGTTGAGGATGGTGGCTCCTCAGCATCCAGATGACGTCATTGATAATGTATCCTTAACTATACGATTTCTTTGAAATTTTAGGTGTGGTTCTTGATTGAAAATTTACTCCTGAGGAACACATTGTCTTTTTCTTCTTCAATTGCACAAAAAACGGACTTATTGAAAAAGTCTTTCAAGATTTTCTGTGATCAATCTATTCTGAAGAATTATTCTTTTTTAATTCTTTCATCCTGCCTTGTTTCGAATATTGTTCTATTGTCAGATCTACAAGTGCTGAATCTCATCCTAATTTGTTGGACAAAAACTTACGGTCTATTAAATTTCTTATTCTTGATTTAGATATTAATCTCTGGCACCGTCGTTCTGTTAGTTCTTTATGCAAGATGCATAAATTTTGTTTTCATAAGTCTGACCACCCTTTGCCTTCTAATCTTCTTATACTGTACCATCTTGTACGTAGTGTTAGGTATGCAGTTAATTCTAATAGCATTGGCTCTTCCATCATAAGGCTTAATAAACAGTTTTGCCTTTTCTATTAAAAGGTTTAATACTTCACAGTATTTTATAAGTTTTATTTCAGCTATGAACGTATTGTGGAATGATCTACCCAATCACTTAATTGAACCGGTGGAACTTAAGAAATTCAAACTTGCAGCAAATGTTTTTATGTTGAACAGGCTGACGCAAGTCCCTCTTCATAGTTTGTGTATGACAGATATCTTTCATAAAATTTTATATTCATTATTCGTTACTTTATCATTGTTTTCCATGTGTTTTACACTCTTAAATGTCATTGTGAACATTTGTGCACTCTTAACAGTCGTGATAATTCCTCGCTTAATCAATGTTTGTACCCTTTAATGGTTATAGGTGCCCCAGGGAAACTCCAGGTTGTTATTATCATCGCTAAATGATCTCCGAACTACGAGTAGCATAATGGCACACTGTAAAAGAGTCAATTTCTATAGAAGAGAATTATTATAATATTTAATAGGATACTGAGAAGGTGAACCACTTATTAGACCCGTCTAGAAAATGGTAATGACGTACTTTAAAAAATACTATGGTAGGTTCATACCTATAGTAACCTTGAATATTAATTTATATTCTCTCTCTCTCTCTCTCTCTCTCTCTCTCTCTCTCTCTCTCTCTCTCTCTCTCTCTGTTCGTTACTATGGTAACAGAAGTCTCCTTGCTAAACACTTCCATAGGTCAGTCCACCAAGAAAATATCAGTCTCGAACTTCTGTTATTGTTAATTCATGCGTCTCGTGACTAATCCCTTTTGCTTGTGTCCTCTGAGAGATCGATGTGTTCCTGTTGTATAGATAATCAGTTCCTTTTTAACAGACTTCAATATTCTGGGATTTTCTATTAAAATTCTTCTTTTTTTTTAAATTGCAAGTTTGCTTTACAAAGAATTAAAATTCATAGTTAATCTTGTTTTAAGAGTTTACGTATGAGAGAGAGAGAGAGAGAGAGAGAGAGAGAGAGAGAGAGAGAGAGAGAGAGAGAGAGAGAGAGAGAGATTGGGTGGGGACTAAGGTCATTATTTAGGCATGTAGTGGGGGGAAAACAACAATGTTTATAGAACTGTGCACTTGCTGAGAAATATTTACCAACAAATAGTGAAATATGATTCTTTTGAAGTGGCTGTTCTTATAGTGAGACAAAGCATTTGATTTGTCACAATCTTATCAGCGTAATGTAAACAATGAATGCTTTGATTTGAATAATGCTGCATGTATAAAATTT
>NC_090726.1:62640651-62655651 GCF_036898095.1 Palaemon carinicauda | reverse complement strand
ACATTATACATTATAATATTATCAGTAACGTACGGGATTTAAATTTTTTATTCAATTAATCCACTATCATTCGCTTTGCCATTGGAATACCGACCCCTAGGAAACCTCTTTTTGTGCTTGATATTTTTGTCTGGCATTGATAGGAGATGGAGCGCATATTTTGAACAACTATTAGATACTGATAATCAGAGAGAAAAACTGGGAGAAACACAAAGGATGGAGAGGCCAGTGATGGAGATACGGAATACAGAAGTAAAGCGGGTATTGAGTAAAATGAAAATTGGTAAAGCAACAGGTCCATCAGAGTTTCAAATTGAAATGGTCAAGATACTGTACTAGCTACAGGAGGGGAAGAATGGATGCTATATTTATTAAAAACAATATGGTAAGAGGAAATAATGCCTAAAGACTGGAATAAGACTCTAATGGATGTCATGGATTGTGGTAACTACAGGGGAATTAAATTAACAGACCATGGTTTGTAAGTTTTTTGGGAGGGTACTAGATGAGAGAGAAATCGTAAGATTGGAAAACAGCAGTATGTATTCTGGAGGAGAGGGACTGTGGATGCCATTTCTATGGTAAGGTAACTACAGGAAAAGAGGCTAGAGGAAAACCAGAAGCTTTAGTGTGTTTTTGCAGATCTAGAGAAGGCTTATGATAGAATACCAAGAGAAGTTATGTTTTGGTGCTTGAGCAAGAGGAAAGTCCAGAAGTTGGTTAGAAGGATAGAGATGATGTGCAAAAGAACAAGGACTAGAATGATAACCAAGCTGTTGGGAAACATAAACCTTCGAGGTTAGTGTTGGATTACTCCAGGCTTCAGCATTAAGCCTCTTTTTATTTGTGCTGGTTATGGATGTGTTAAGTGAAGATATCAGTAATTAAGAGTTCTGGAAATTGAAATATATAGATGATTTGGTGATTATCTGTGAAAATGCGGAAGACTTGCAGAGAAGGTTTGAAGAGTGGCAAGAGACTTTGGAGAGGGGAGGCTTCAGAGTGAATGTGGATAAGACTGAAGTTATGGAAAGCAGTAGGATAGCTATGCATGAAAGTAGAGGCTCAGTTATAATAATAATAATAATAATGTTTATTGGACAAAAGATATTTACATTCAAAGATTTACAAAAAGAAAAAAAGACTCAGTCCAAGCCCATGTGGAGCAGAGCTCTTCGGGCAATAATACAACAAGATAATATCATCAATTAAGTAAAAATAAAAAATAAAGTAAATATGGATATAGATATACAAAATGTACGCATACATATACATAATCATATGTATACAAATAGATACATATAAATGAGAATCTTAGCCTAAAAACAAATGGAAATGCATATTTATATGATAAGGAAAGATGGTATATGAAAGCTAATGGTATATACACTGAAAAAATTGTAGATATTAAGCAAAAAACTCAGTAAAAGAACTAGTTTTACAAATAAACAAATATTCTAAACAATGAAACATACTTGCGTTGTGGTTAGGTAGGCAAGTATAAATATTTATTAATAAAGCTTAATACCCAGATAACAGGAGATTTGTATATGATTTCTTAAAAGACCGAACGCTAAGCAGTGCCTTTAGATAAGCGGGCAGAGTATTCCAAAGTTTAATACCTTGGTATAGATACGATTGCTCGCATCTATTAATACGTATGAAAGGAAGAGTTAAGTTTGAATTTCTTGTTCCGTATGGATGAACTAATTGTTCCTGAATTATTTTTCGTCTTAAATCTGGAAATTTGTTCAAAATAAGTGTTTGGAACATCATATTCATTAAGGAGAGCTTATAATTGTCTTCCAGCTTCAATATCGAGAGAGACCGGGAAAGTGGCGATGTATGAGCTAAGTAATCACTGGAGCTTATGATTCTTACCAGTCTTTTTTGAATTACAATTAATGGTTGCAAGACATTTCTACTACTACTCCCCCACGCCGTATTGCAGTAATTTAGGTGAGGAGATACTAACGAGTGATACAATTGTTTTATAATATATAAGGGGAAATACTCTTTTAATCTATATATGATACCCATTACTTTGGCAATTTTATTAACTGTCATATTTACATGCTCACAGAAAGTTAGTTTATTATCAAGATTTATCCCTAAAAATTTACCACTGGACTTCTGATCCAGAGTGTGATTTCCTATAGCAACCCTTATGTTAACAGGAACTCTTCGTAGAGAAAAGATAATGAAGTATGTCTTTCTTTCATTTAAGGTTAACTTATTTGCTAGTAGCCAGTTTTTTACACGAGTTAAATCATTGGTTAGTGTATCACAGAGGGAGTAGATATTTTTATGTCTAAAATGAAGCGTAGTGTCATCGGCAAAGAGTATGGAGCTTAACCTACCTACTGATCGAGGTAGATCATTGATATAGGCGAGGAAAAATAACGGTCCTAGGACTGATCCCTGGGGAACACCTATTTTGACATCCATAACCTCTGAGAGATGGCCATCGAGGGTCACAAATTGTTTTCGACTCGTTAAGTAGGATTTTAGTAAGAGTAACGCATTTCCACGTATTCCATAATGTTCGAGCTTTTTAAGCAGCACATCATGAGACACTGTGTCAAAGGCTTTACTCAAATCTAAAAAGACCGCACCAAGGTATTCATTTTTATTCATCGCATTGTAGATATTTTCAAGAAGGTCATTTACAGCATCACTTGTACTAACGCCACGCAGAAAGCCATACTGACAGGTAGAAAAGATATTACATCTAGTAAAGAAAGAGTAGAGTCGATTGTACAATAATTTTTCAAAAATTTTATTCAATAAGGGAAGGCAACTTATTGGTCTATAGTTATTGACATCCGATTTATCACCAGACTTATGTAGCACAGTAACGCACGCTATTTTAAAAATGTCAGGATAAATGCCAGAGGCAGTACAACGGTTGAACAATAAGGATATAGGAAAGGCAAGTAAACTAGCATTATTCTTATATAGTTTAGTAGGGGGAGAATGAATATTTGCTTTTTTGTTCTTTAGTTTTTTTATAATGTTGATTACTTCAAGTGGAGAAGATGGGGTCAAATAAATAGAGTGCTGATTTGAAGGAGGCAAATAGGAATGAAAATCTAACTGATTATTTTGAGGCATGGCATCTCGGAGAGTAATGCCAATTGTAGAGAAATGAAGATTAGCCTAAAAGCATTTGCAATCTGTTGGCTGTCAGTAATAGTTTCGCCGTTACGACCAATGAGTTTTCTTAGCGAAGTGCGCTTTTTCTTTCCAGGCCTAAGGGAGGAATTTATGAGATCCCAGGATTTTTTAGCATCATTTCGGAGTTGATCAAAAGTACTATCAAAATATTTTTTCTTTGCCACGCGAATTAGTGTAAGCAACATATTACAATAGTTTCTATAGCGTTGGGCACTATAAGCACCCAATTTCATTCTTCGATATAAATTATGTTTAATGTTAATTGATTTCAGTAGCCCTTTGGAGTTATAAAACAGGTGGAACAATTCAGATACTAGGGATCTACTGTAAGTCAAGAGGGAGGATGTGAGGCTGAAGTTGAGAATATGATACAAGCAGCCTTGGGAAAGTGGAGAAAGGTAGCAGGAGTGGTATGTGATAAGAAAATGCCAATCAAGCTAAAAGTCCAGATATATAGCGCAGTAAAAAGACCAGTGTTAATGTATGAATCGGAAACGTGGGCTATTAAGACAAAAAGAGGAAGCAGAGCTTGAGAGAACAAAGATAAGAATGCTCAGATGTGTTATGGGAATATCACTGTTTGAAAGATTGGAAATTGAGGAAATAAGAATAACAGCAGGCATAGTGAAGATTACGCAAGTGATAAGAGTGTCATAACTGAGACGGTGTGGACACGTGTTGAGGATAAATGGTGAGGAGGGCTTGGGAGGAACTTGTTATAGTGAGAAGATCGAGAGGGAGGTAGAAAATTAGATGGCAAGATAAGGCGAAGGAAGATACTGAGGGAATAGGTTTGGTGGAAGAAGATACCTTTGATCGAAGGCATTGTTGAGGGTCCATCAGGCAACCGACCTCTGGTGTAGGGATAACGTTGGCAAAGAAGAATACTTTTGAATGGGAAGATTTGAACCTCAGCGTCTGTAGAAATAAGTGTAATCAGTAAAACAGCCCATTCGCTTGTAAACAGAGATTAGAACTAATTCTGACACTGTTTTATTTAATTCATTCCAATTCAGAATAAGTACTTAATCAAAATCACCCCATATATATGTACACACACACACACACACACACACACACACACACACATATATATATATATATATACATCATAAGTATTACAGTATATATATACGTACATATATATATATATATATATATATATATATATATATATATATATATATATATATATGTTCATATGTATGTGTTATGTATCTACATGTGCACACAAACATACATGCATACACACACCCATGCTCAGACAGACGTATATATATATATATATATATATATATATATATATATATATATATATGTGTGTGTTTGTGTAGGTCCCTAGAGATTGTAAAAGAAGCAGAGGAAGGGAGAGAAAACGCTGGATTGACGAACTAAGAGAGTCTGCGGGTGTGGATTGGCACAGAAAGACCATAAACAGACGCAAGTGGAAGGACATGTCTGAGACCTATGTTTTGCAGTGGACTAATAACAGATGGTGATATGTATGTATATATATATATATATATATATATATATATATATATATATATACATACATACACACATACACATACACATACACAAGAGAGAGAGAGAGAGAGAGAGAGAGAGAGAGAGAGAGAGAGAGAGAGAGAGAGAGAGAGAGTAAATGTTGATGAAATCCTGCTCTCACTCTAGGTATTGATGTTCAAATGTAGATGCTATAAATTGTGATTCATCACTTTTAGAAATAGAAGTTACTTAACACAATTGCTTTAATAGTGATAGTAGTACCATTATGGTCGTTTCGTATGAAATTATTGGTAATATTCATCTTGTCAGTCTTTTGAAATGAGACTCTAAAGATTTTCAACTTAGTTCCTCTGATTTTGAAGAATTTAGCAAGTGATCAACCCAGATTAAATGATTTATGAAGACAGTAATTTTATAATGAACAGTTTGTTGAAAAATCAAAACTGCAGAAGGTCATGAAGAAAGTAATGGAATCCATATACGGGACTAAGTAACAGATTCATTTATGCTGGATGATTTGTGATTCCTTATTTCCCGAGTAAGTGCAGCTGACACATTTCCTTTGATAACCAAATTGCGGAAATCCGTCGGACAACGTCAATGACGAAACATGGTTACTTCGCAAGGCTTCTTTAGTTAAATCTCGGATGGCATTTCTCTTTCTTTCCTGGTACAAGTCATCCTTTCACCAGGTTTACCGTTTGCCCTGTGACATTTAAACTCTCAGAGAGTCAAAGAATTTTGGATGGAAATATGCTAAGATGATTTTCCCTTTTCTTGTCCTGTCATTCTTGATCTCTCTTATTTTGCATTGAGGAGTTTTTATTTGATTTTATTGAAGGAAAATTAAACAGTGGGGGCCCACATTATAAAGAATAATTGTAAGGACACTTATTGGGATAATAACTATTATGGGCCAATCTCCATTTTTTTCAATAATTGATCTATAAACCCTTTGAGTGAAAGTGCACTATTCTAGATACCGAGTATCAATAAAGAAAACAAGCGAGAACGTGTGAATTTAATATAGTTTTAAATCTTACGGGTCGATTTCTCCAATATAACACTGCCAGTGGCTGAACACAAATCTATTAAAAGTGACTTTAAACAGTCCACTTAATACTGAATATTTCATGGTACAAGGTCAATTGATTGTTTTCTGGCCGGAATTATTGAACTGTTAAGTGGTGATATGAGATGAGGTCTTGTGAATGAAAACAGATGATTGTAGAGACGGAGAAATAAAATCCCGAGTCATAGATTAATTTTATTCCATACAGCAACAGGGTATATACAGGTGTTCCTGCAAGGTGAACATCTTGTGCCAAGAGAAGCGAGAAGTCTGGCCATTGCAGATGCACGGAGGTGCTGACAGCGCGCCTTTTGTGCATGTCTTTATAACACAAAACATAAAATGTGAAAGATGCATGTATGTAAAATAATATATACAATAATTTACACCTCCCCTCTCCTTTTGCATTCAAGGACGTATCTTGAAAGTAAAACACCTTAGTAAGCAAGTTACATACAATGAACTAATCAAATAATAGTCTGCAAAACAAATAACATAAAGTAAATGTATCAAATATAAAGGTATGAATCAAGTTGGCTGGGTCTTTTCTTAGCATCATTATTGAATTTTTAAGTATTAGATTGCATAGAGTTGTTGTTGATGGGCACCATAGTGAGTATAGGAATCTGATATCTGGTATTACTCAGGGTAGTGTTCTTGGCCCATTATTTTTCATATCTGGTGTTCCTCAGGGTAGTGTTCTAGGCCCATTACTTTTCATACTACAGTATATACACATGGCATGTGGTTTGGCCTAGAAAACAAGCGTGTTGCATATGTAGATGATGCTACTCTCTTTGCATCAGTTCCATCTCTTGAATGTAGATCTGAGGTTGCTGAATCCCTTAATAGAGATCTAGCTACATTTCGTGCATGCATGTTGCAAATTATAGGGTATGAAGTTCAAGTCTGACAAAACTCAAAGTATGATTGTAAGTAGGTCAAGGACAGTGGCTCCTCAACATCCGGATCTTAGCATTGATAATGTTTCTTTAACTTTGTATGACCTTTAAAATTTTAGGTGTGATTCTCGACATCAAATTTACTTTTGAGAAATGCATTAGGTCTGTGTCTTCTTCAATTGCACAAAAAATTGCGAGAAAGTCTTATAAGACTTTTAGCGATCAATCTATTCTGAAGAAGTGTTTTAATTCTTTCATTCTACCTTGTTTTGAGTATTGTTCTCCTGTCTGGTGTTCAGCTGCTGATTCACATCTTAATTTGTTGGACAGAAACTTACGGTCTATTAAATTTCTTATTCCTGATCTAGATATCAATCTTTGGCACTGTCGTTTAATTAGTTCATTATGCATGTTGCATAACATTTTTTATAATTCTGACCATCTTTTACATTCAGATCTTCCCAGACAGTTCCATCCTGTTCATAATACTAGGCATGCAGTTAATTCTAATAGTCAGGCCTTCTCCATCATGAGGCTCAATACTACACAGTACTCAAGAAGTTTTATTCCAGCTGTAACCAAGTTGTGGAATGATCTTAATGGAGTAGTTGAATCAGTATAACTTCAAAAGTTCAAACTTGCACCAAAAGTTTTTATGTTGAACAGGCTAACATAAGTCCTTTTATAGTTTTTATATGAAATGTTTTAATGTTAATGTTTTTAAAATTTTCTAATTGTTTATTACGAGTGTACCCTCAAGTAAGAGAACTCCAACCCAAGATAGTGGAAGACCATGATACAGAGGCTATGGCACTACCCAAGACTAGAGAACAATGGTTTGATTTTGGAGTGTCCTTCTCCTAGAAGAGCTGCTTACCATAGCTAAAGTCTCTTCTACCCTTACAAAGTGGAAAGTGGCCACTGAACAATTACATTGCATTAAGAAGAAATTGTAGGGGGTGTTTTAAGGATCAAGTGAATGACAGCCTTGGCATGTCTGTTAGACTGTGAGTAGTGTGGAGATTATTATTATTATTATTATTATTATTATTATTATTATTATTTGGTAAGCTACAACCCTAGTTGGAAAAGCAGGATGTTATAAGCCCAGGGAAAATAGCCCAGTGAGGAAAGGATACGAAGAAAAAATAAAATATTCTAGGAAAAGCAACAACATTAGAATAAATATTTCCTATATAACCTATAAAAGCTTTAACAAAACAAGAGGAAGACAAATTAGATTAGATGAATTTATGGGGGTGTACACCCCAACACTATGAAGCCGGCAAACTCTTTACTGGTAAACTGTGGTTCTTCATTGGTGCGTAGTTAGGTGAATACCCACTTCTCTGAAATAACAGCAGAAGTGCTGTATGGGTGAAAAGGCATTGGTGTTCCCCTTGCAAGGGACGACCACAGGCCAGTCTGAGAGTGGTTGGTGACCACAAGGAAGGACTTCCCTGCTACCTGGAAGAAGTCTGCCGATACCGACTCGAAAGGCCTCGATGGTTGGTTGTTATTGTGAAGAGGCTCCTGCTATTGACTGGGATGTAGGAGCTGGCAGGGCTTGTAGGCAGTGATGGTGTTCGTGATGTCAGAGTCTAGTCTATCCCAGGCCAGAAGACAGTCTGTCATGGAGTCTGGTGAATGTGTGGTGACGTAGAGCTGCAGAAACTAGTATTCTTGCTCCATAGAGCATGAGCGTGATGTCTGTAGAGAGGGCTTCTCACAGCTTTCATTGCCATAGCAAAGAAGTGAGCAGGTCGTACTGATTCGTGGGATATTTGGACATGATGTAATCATGAAGACCAATGTAGTCAGGGTCGGGCTGTGCTGCTGTCGACGTGTCCTGTAGGATCTGATTGACATTAACGAATCTGGCATCCTCTTCCTAGGAAGCTGGTACGATGTTGATGACAAACCTGATATGTGTCGTTACCTCAGCACAGCCGGTCATATCCTTGAACGTGAGGTAGCTGACTGGTGCGCGGGAGAGTGCATGTGGAATGCATAAAGATTTGTTGTAAATTGGTATTGTGACATGTGCTTCTTCATTCACTGAAGCTCTGGGTTTTCAATCTTGTCCATTGTGTAGTTGTTGATAATAGACACCGGTTTGCAATGTGAAGGATGGCAATCCTTGGCGGTACAGGTGACACTTTGATGGACCAGGATACAGCAAGCATCTCCAACTCAATTGTTGCGTACCTCATCTCGGCATCTGCAAGAAAACCGGATCCATACTAGATTACTCATAGGCTTCCAGAGCCATGGACCTGGAAGAGAGCAAAGCGTCGGTCTGGAAAATAGTTGGCAAGGTTGGATTAAAAGACGCAAGAACTGATGGGCATGAGAGTGCATGCTTCACACGTTTGAAGGCGTGTTAGTGGTGCAGTATCTAAATAAATGAGCACTTGTAGGTTATGAGTGGGGGAAGGTGCTGTGCTGGCAGCGTGATATCTGGGGTGAACTCTGGCAATTGGTTAACTAACCCCATGAAGGAGCATCTTGCAGAGCTGCAACTCATCCTGTACCAGCAACTATTCCTTCTTTGGAAACGATGAATCCACAGGAATTCACTCATGTCTCTGCCACTATGAACTTATATCTGTTGAAAGTGATGCCCTTTTTGTGGCAGGAAGTGATGAGTTCATGGATCCTGCGATAATTTGTCTGTAGGTCGTTGTTAAAAATGATAATGCCATCGACAACCGTGGCACATTTCTTCATGCCTTGGAAAGCCAGGTAGCCTCTGTAGAAATAGGCATCATCAGAGGCAGCGAAGCCCATGGGTCCTCGGCAGTGCTAGAAGCATACGTATGGTGTAACAAAAGTGGTGAGATGACAGTCTTCCTCCACCAGCTTCATCTGCCACTAGCTGTGTAGAGCATCCCCAGTGGTGAAGAATTTGGTAGTGGAATTAAGAGTGCGGACAGCAGCTATGGGGTTGGGCGAAGGGTGGCCCGGTGAGGAGACTTGCATGTTCAACTTGGTGAGATCCACTGTGATGCAAACTCCCTTGGCCATTGGAACAGCGACTAGAGGGTGGCACCATACTGATGGCTCATCTCCACAAGTCTTGATGATCTCCTGTTGGACCATGGAGTCTAGTCCATTCTTGACAGGTTTGTGAAAAGAGTAGGAAATCTGCCACTGGGTGTGGATGGTGAACGGGACTGCATCCTCTTTAAGGTGAATTTTCATGGGAGGTCCTGCCATTGACCTCAGTGGAGCTGAGCTCCTTAGACTTGAGCACATCCTGGAAGGTTTGAAGGAAATATTTTCGGGCTTCGGCAGGGGTCCCGAGTTCCTCTTGGCACGAAGGGGTAGCTCCTTACATCGGTTTATGTATTGGCCTTGGAAAGCCTGGCAGAATGATGAGGAACTCCTTGTAGTGTGTATAGGACAAGAGCGGCATTTGGATATCTTCGTGGGCTTGGATTGTGGCATGACAGGATCGGTTGACCAAAGACAGAGTTGCCTGAAGGGTACCTAAAGCTGGTGTCATCTTTGATCCATCTACCATAATTGTCATCGAGGCGGCAGGAGGTTGTAGCTCATTCCTGGTGATTTGAAGAAGTTCCAGGTGCTGGGGATCCATCACTGACTGATTGACTCCTGTGCCTGGCAGCATCATAATCTTGGATATCTCACCCTTGTAGGTGAGGTTGAAGGATATGGGAGCTGTTAAAGGATAAGTTGTTGTGGAAAGGGTCTCAACCTTGCAACAATTAGAGGGCTTGCTAGAGGGGTGCGTGGCATTCTTCTGTTGTAGTGGCCCACTCAGCCACAGCGTCTACATGTGGCCTTGTTGGCAGGGCACCTTGATATCTTGTGCCAGTGTTCCTTTTTGGTATAGTTTCCACAAACCCTTTCGGCGACTGGACACTTTTCTGCAGGGCTGAGCTTATTTGTGCAGGAAAGGCATGAAGTGTCCCTGTTAGAGTTTAAATGAGAAATAGCACCTTCACTGCCATGTCCTTTGGTTTCTTTGTAGGTAGAGACACCATACAATTTAGGAAGGGGATCATTTGGCAGTGGTGGCTGTCTTTGTGGCCTCAAAGGAGCAACATCCGTTTACCCTGGTGGCAAATGATACAGAAGCATCCAAGGCAATAATTATCTGAGCGAGCTCCTTGTCTTTGACTCACATGATGATGATCACCTTTAGTTGAGTTTCTTCACAAGCAGCTGACTGGCCAGGACCGACATTGATTTCCTCTGCTATGTGGTTCAGTTGGACAAAGAAAAAATGCTGAAACTTTCCCCTTCCTTCTGTTTGCCGGAAAGCAGGTCCCTGTATTGTAATGCTTAATTTGCAGGTTCTTGATGCGTTCCTGGAGAACATTCAAGACTTTATCCTTGCTCAGATCCGTGTCTGGTGGCACACTGAGCATGTTTTCGAGTATCAGTTGGGTCTTCAGATTGAGATTTATGCAAAGTCCTATTAACTGCTTTCTGGTAGGTAATGCCCCTAGGTCCACCATCACACTGTAGTTCAGCATCTACGCCATTCCATAAACACTTGATATTTTGCAGATATATAGCGTCAGGGCATGATGGCAGTGGGGTCTGGGTGATGGTTTTCTGTGGGGAATGGTGGCTGGGTGGGCGATAGGACTGAGAATTGAGTAGGAAGCTGATGTAAGTCAGGTGGTGTTGCTTGCTGGTGTGCAGGGCTAACCATGAATAGCTGCACCAGGGAAGTGAAATGCTGATCTTCCTGTCTTCTTAAGTTGTCCTCTTGGCGGCGTAGAGCCTCTTTATGACGACGTTTAGCATCCTCTCTCAGACATGAAGCCAACTCAGCCTGTCGAGATTCCTCCAGGTAGTTAATAAGGAGCCATATCTCCCCACCTGAAGCTGTAGAAGGCAGTATAGTCAAGTGTGGTAAGAAAAAAGGCATAGTTTCTAGTGTTGCAAAACCTTGTTGGGTTTAGCGGTTTGTTGGTGAGGCTGGGTGTGAAGGCAATTGGAGGTCATCATTGCTCTGGTCATGTTACATATCCCCATACTCGTGTTCATGTGAGGTAATAGACATTGTGAATCGTTTTAAGCTGTCATCCAGAATTTAAAAGAGGAGACGAAAAGATGAGAGTGTTTCTATAGTTTTTATGTTAAAATACTGTAAATCACCATTGGAAAATGACAATCATTGGAGGAATGTGGGAGGGGTCCTGGGTGGGGTGTGAGCTGCGACAACTAACCGTTGTCACTTAATGAGCCAGGCAGTGGGCAGTGTGTTTCTAGTGATGAGAGAGAATGCGTGCACATCGAATTCCGGAGCTGGGTGGGGCTAAAAGGATTCTCATGTGGAGCTGAAGAAGGGCACGACACACAAGATAGATACTAACTATTATTCAAATCACTAACACCACACTGCACTGGCACTGCATGAATGTTTCATAAACAAAGCGCAAACGCTGTAAGATCCATGTGTGTTCGGGGAGTAATAGTGGTTTGATGCAAATACTGGATTCCGGTGTTACCTTAAAATGCTGGATGGTTTAATCACTGCGCCTTGGTGATATGAGATGAGGTCTTGTAATTGAAGACAGATTATTGCAGGGATATAGAAATAAAATCCCCGAGCACAGATTGTTTTTATTTCACACAGCAACAGGATATATACGGTTTCTGTGCAAGGTGAACAGCTCGTGCCAAGAGAGTCGAAAAGACCGACCATGAACATGCACAGAATTCTGACTCATGCACATGCGTTTGTAACGAACAAAATTATAAAATGTAAAAGATGCATATATGTAAACTAATACACACACACACACACACACACACACATATATATATATATATATATATATATATATATATATATATATATATATATATATATATATATATACACAATCTCAAATGCTGTACAGATTCCTTGATTGTGGCCAGAAATTTTGCATGGTTGATTAATCATGAGACCTTCGTTTTTAAACTTAAACAGATTTGAGTAGGTGGATCTTCTCGTAACATAGTTATTCTTAAGTAATAGATTGCGGAAAATAGTAGCCATCATAGTGAGTATAGGAATGTAAAATATCTGGTGAGCCTCGGAGCAGTGCTCTCAACCCATTGATTTAAAATCAATATATGCATATGAAGTTTTGTATAGGAAACTTATGCAGATGATCATATGCTCTTTGCATCAATTCCATCTGAATGTAGATCTTGGGTTGCTGAATCCCGTAATTGAAATCTAGCTATAATTAGTGCATGGTGCAACTATGGGGCATTAAGTTGAACCTTAACAAATCTCAAAATATAATTGTAAGTAGGTCAAGACCTAGGAGTGGCTCCTCAACATCCAGATCTTTGAATTAACAATACGGTATCTCATTATTAATATACAACTCATTTATAATTCTAGGTGTGATTCTTGATTGCAAATTTACTACTTGTGAGAAGCATATTCGATATGTTTCTTCTCCAGATGCACAAAAACCCGGTTCATTGAGAGTCTTTTTTAGATTTTTGGAGACCAGTCTATACTGAGGAAATATTTCAATTATGTCATTCAACCTTATTTCGAGTATTGTTTTCCTGTCTGCTTTTCATCGGCTGACTCTCATCTCTATTAAATTCTTCATTCTCGACATGAATATTAATCTCTGTTACCATCATTCATTTAGTTCTTTATGTATGCTGTATAAGACTTTTCCTAATTCAGACCATCCGACCTTCAAACTTTACCATCCTGTATGTAGCACAAGGTATGCAGTTGATTCTAATAGTCATGCCTTCTCAATCATAAAGCACAATACTACACAGTACTCTAGAAGTTTTATTCCAGCTGTGACCAGATTATTGAATGCTTTTCCTACTACGGTAGTTGTATCAGTGGAACCCTTGTGGTTCAAAATTGTTGCAAAAGCCTCTCGGTTGAACAGTTGACATGAACTTAGTTTTTTATAGTTTGTATATAACTGATCGATTTTAACGTTGTAATTGATCCTAGAATATTTTATGCTTTTATTTATTACTTCTTATATATAGTTTATTTGATATTTTCTTATTTCCTTTCCTCACTGAGCTGATATCCCTGCTGAAGGCCTCGGGCTTGTAGTATTCTGCTTTTCTAGCCAAGGTTGTGATAATAATAATAATAATAATAATGATGATAATAATAATAATAATAATAATAATAATAATAATAATGATAGTAATAGTTATAATAATAATGATAATAATAATTGTAATTGTAGTAGTAGTAGTAGTAGTGATATGCCATTGTGTGTTAAGATACTCAAAGCTGCCAAAGAAAGGCAAACTAAGTATTAGCTATTAAAAGAAAGCCGATTTATGACCTATGTGCAAAAATACGCGGAGTTCTTCTTTTAACCTTTAACTAGAAAAAATACAATTTTGGGAAAATTCCATAATATTTTATCACTAGTGTATATATATATATATATATATATATATATATATATATATATGTGTGTGTGTGTGTGTGTGTGTGTGTATGTATATATTTAAGTACGCTACAACCGTAATTAGAAAAGTAGGATGCCATAAGCCCGAGGGCTTCAACAGGGAAAATAGCCCAGGGTGGAAAGGAAATAAGGAAACATAGAACACTGTACCCCAGTATACTCTCAAGCAAGAGAACTCCAACCCAAGACAGTGGAAGATTATGGTACAGAGGCTATGACACTGCCGAAGTAAAAAAGAACACTGGTTTGAATTTGGAGTGTCCTTCTCCTAGAAGAGCTGTTTGTCATACCCAAAGAGTCTCTTCTACCATCGCCAAGGAAAAGTAAACACTGAAAATTAAAGTGCAGTAATTAACCCCTTGAGTGTAAATAATTTTTTTGGTTATCTTATTATTGTCAGGTGTATAGGGAAAGAGATGTGTAGAGAGGGATTCAATACATGCTATCTAGCCAGTCAGAAGGCCCAGTAATGCTTTATAAGTTTATAGCATAGTTTAAATTACAGATCACTGCTGGAAAGCCTTGTTTTATAGCTATAATTAGATTGTAATGTTTTAAGGGAATATGGAAATCTTGCCAATAAAAGTTAGTTGATATCATACAGTAAGAAAGTAATGATGATGAAAGTGAGATAAACCTGGTTTTTATCGTCAGGATCTTAGCATTAGGTAACTTAAAGCTTATAAGAAAAACAATTTCTTGTAGGGACCTGGTTGTTTATTTTTTTCTCCGAGGAAATAAAAACGAGAAGAGAGGTGGGATGCAAGGTGCAAAATATTACAAGCCCTATTATCACAAGTTTGGAAGCAATAATTTTATTTTTCACAATTTCCCACCAGTGCTCTTTATGTAGTGGAATGTTGGCATTACTAGTGGTATCTGCAGTGTTCCT
>NC_090726.1:62483151-62635651 GCF_036898095.1 Palaemon carinicauda | reverse complement strand
GCGTCCCTCTGGCCAGCGGTCGCCAACCTTCCAAACTTCATGGACCACTAAATGTATGATTTTAAATTTGGCGGACCACTAATACGACTTTCTAAAAAATGCATTTGTATAATAGCAATCAGAGTACTTTTTTTTGTATTAATGTGAAATATATGTATTTCATTTAAAAAGATAGTTTAATTATTTAAAAAAAATTTAAATGTGAAGTTTATTTAAGCATTGCATATTTTAAATGATATTTGCTCCTGTTTATTTGCGATAAGTTTGTGGATTTTTTACTCCAATGGCGTAAATGCAAGACGAAGGGCTGATTTTATGTCAATCCAAGATCAGTAGCTATAGTCTTAATTGCGTTGTCAGATGAAAATGTCTTTTTCACACAAATATGCTGTTGGAAATTTAATCCAAATTTCCATTGATCTATCACCCAGTGATGTGTAATCTCTGTTTAGGGAAACCCAAAAGCAGGTTCTGATAAGGATGACTGAAATTTAGCTTTGGGAATGTCGTTGATGAAGTCTTCTTTCTCAATCACGCTATTTAATGTTATTTCTAATGTTTACTGCAAATGGCCTATTACCCACATATTACCATGTCTGTGATCATCTTCCTTTGTGTGAAAACAACCAAAAAATTCTGTCAATTACTGCAAGCGTTGTTGAAGTGCTATGGGATAGGAATCCTAAAATAATGACATTCTTCAACAACCAATCAATTCACCTATCTCGCACCTTTATTCTTACAAATTACTCTATTTTCATAAGATTGTCTTAACAGCGTGAGCAAAGTTGAACAACAGAATAAAGGCTTAGTCAGAACAACATAAAACAACGTGATATAATGAATTGATTAAAGGCACTAACTTATTTTTGCTTATTTTCATGCAATCATTGAAAGTATTCAACCGGTTTCTTAGCTACTTTTTTCCCTTTGCAAGTATCTTTCAGAAATCACAATAAAAGAGGCTTGAATACGGGATGTTGATGAATACAAGTTTTATATTTTCTTTTTACCTCGAGTTTTTCCGAATGTTCTTTCTAATGGTGCCTGGCGAGGACTTTGATTCATTGATCAGCTCATGGTTAAGTAAAATATAACTAATATCGTTAATTATTCTATCTTTAGTTTTACTAAAGAAATGCAAGATATCTCCTAGTTCTTTCTTACCAATTACGGGTTAATTACATCCTATTTTATCTAAATATGAAAGCCAACTAAAAAGAGAAGCTGCAATTTAAGAAACAGTTGCGCATCATGTTTGATAGGTTTCACGTATAAACTTTAAATACAACAAAAGTTTTGTTAAACTATCAACACAAACCTATAGAAAAATACCAGAATTACAAAAAAAGGAATCGGCCATGACCTCCACATTTACCAAAATATATGACACACACTTTCGTCTCCTGCAACAAATAAACACACTCACTGTGTTCGGTACAGTTATGAAAAAGTTTTATTTAATAAGCGTTTTATGTAAGCCTACACAATATAGGGAGAACTTCACAATTATGATAATTAATTTATTGTAATTAACAAAGCTGGTAGATAATCAATGCTGTTTTTTTCTGCTAAATGCTGCATTCAAATTGTTAATGTTTAATTGCCGTAAAATGCTAAATTGACAACACTTGCATCTCTGGCTTCTGTGCAATTTGTATCTGGGTTTCCTGAAGAGGATTAAAATAACATAAAAATTGAATAATGTCCCAATTTTTCTGTGGACCACCGAAATTTTTCCACGGACCACCGGTTGGCGACCGCTGCTCTAGGCATACCTTGTCTTGAATTACCATAGCAGAATCGGGAAACGGGTTTAATATCTCTGAAGGAACAGACGAAGGTCTTGATGGGTGTCCATATAGAATACATAGTAATCTTGCGGTTCCTGTAGAGTATACCTAAGAATAAACCCTAACTCTCTCGGATGATAAGATTCCTCGTCAAACAGACTTGAAAATTATGCAGAGATGTAAAAAATGCCCATAAATTCTAATGCTCAACTTGCAGCCAAGATCAGAGAAATATTTTATTGTAGAATATGCAGCTCAAGAAAATGAGAACTATTTCATACAGTTAATTAGTACCATAGAAGTCTACATGTCGTGACGTCACGAGCAGAGAATCACGATAGATAGGAATGAATGATTTGTAATTATCTGGTATCATAACATCAGTGGTCATTAATACCGATTTAATCATGCTTAATTAACAATTAATAATTAAGATAAAAACTAAAAATAAAAACAAATTAATAAATAACTTAACAATGAAACTTTTAAAATTTAGTACATTTAAAACCGAGTAAGAAGGCCAGCTTCTCATATGAATTTAAAAATGCCACTAGCATCCTAAAAAATGTCCCCTCCAAGAATCTTGGTGAGGATGTACTTGCCATCCTCGCCACGAGCTTCAGACAGGAATTGTTCCCTGATACCCACAAGACTGGGACATTCAATAAGTAAATGCCTCACAGTCAGAGGGACCAAACAATTATCACAGAATGGCTGACACAAGAGACACGGTAGAGAATGGTGATGGTAACTAAAATAAATCATGCAAGAGAAAAACAAGAAAATATAGAAGGCAACTAAACTAGATCATGCACGGGATAAATAAGAATAAAAGATTAATTAAAAATAAAACGTAAAGATAATTCTTCATAGTTTTCATATATTTCTTTTTAATATTCAGTCGTTTCATTGCCTCTTTGCATATAAATATAAACAAATCAACCAGTTTTGTATTTCTAACTTTGCATATATCAATAGTGTTTTAGTCATTATTGGCAGGGGGTCAATAATGAGTTAGGAACATTTGTGAAATTTAGAATAGTAGTTGGTGATGCCATGAAATTCAGTCCCACCATGAAAATCGTATTAAGAAAATAAGTCAAAAACAGGCCTTTTATTCACTTAACTACAGTAGTTAATTGTTAATAAATTTATTTACCAATGACCCATGCCGGTGTAAGACCCTTTTCATCTATAATAGACTTACTAATACCAAAGACTATATCATTTCCAACCCCTTTTGATTATTTTTATGTGATACAATTTAGTGAGTTATTTTGTTCATTTTGTTTGTATATTTGTACATTTATTAGTTTATATTACTAAAGAGTAGACATGAGTGTATCATGCATTTCCATTACAATAAAGAAAAATACAATTGTGTTTTATATACGCGTAATATCTCATTTCTACAGTGGCCTACAAATTGTAATTAAATGTATGCCTACACATAGGGACTTGTGGCTAAGTTTAACAAATCAGATCAGATATTATTATTATTATTATTATTATTATTATTATTATTATTATTATTATTATAAATTTCTAAGCTACACCCTAGTTGGAAAAGCAGGGAAAATAGAACAGTGAGGAAAGGAAAAAAGGAAAAAATAAAATATTTTGAGAACAGTAACATCAAAATAAATGTTCCCTATATAAACTATAAATAATTTACTTTAACAAAACAGGAGGAAGATAAACCAGATTGAGCAGTGTGCCCGAGTGTACCCTCAAGCAAGAGAACTCTAACCCAAGACAGTGGAAGACTATGGTACAGAGGCTATGGCACTACCCAAGACTAGAGAACAATAGTTTGATTTTGGAGTGTCCTTCTCTTAGAAGAGCTAAGAGTAAGGTTATGAGATATACGAGAAGGGAGGGTGGTGCAAGGTTGAATGTCATGTTGAATGGAGAGTTACTTAAGAGGTGGATCAGTTCAAGTACTTGGGGTCTGTTTTTATAGGAAATGGTGGAGTGGAAGCAGATGTACGTCAGAGAGTGAATGAAGGATGCAAAGTCTCTTCTACCCTTACCAAGAGGAAAGTAACCACTGAGCAATTACAGTACAGTAGTTAACCACTTGGGTGAAGAAGAATGGTTTGGTAATCTCAGTGTAGTCAGGTGTATGAGGACTGCGGCGAATCTGTAAAGAATAGGCCAGATTAGTCGGTGTATTTTTAGGCAAAGGGAAAGAACCGTGACCAGAAAGAAGGATACAATGTAGTACTGTCTGATCAGTCAAAGGACCCCATAACTCTTTAGCGGTAGTATCCCAACGGGCGGCTGGTGCCCTGGCCAACCTACCAGTATGTTTTACTTTATACGAGCGTGATATTGTGTAGAACATTTATAAATGATTGTAATATACAATACTTAGTTTTGCAAGAAAAATATATTCTGAAAAATATATTGAGAACATAAGGATATGTATTCATAATCTGTATGTAGGCCTACCTATTTGTAAATTTGCAATTTAGTGATCTAAAATTTTAGAATGTCATATATATAAGAATGAAATATACTGACGTAGTAATGCAAATTATGAACAAATATGTCGCAGAATTTACAATAGATTTCCATCCTATATTCCCGTAAGCATTACCGCTATGAATGGTTATTGGTTAATCGTTCGGTCAATAGATGGAGCCATTCGTTTCGCATGGGAGATTGGGAGTATCTGGCATCTTTACATAGCTGTAGCACACTCATTTGAGTGCTATTGGGCTCGGCCTTCCATCGGTCATATTCCAATTCGATATCGGCCATTATTGGTAACAGAGTGTGTCTCTGGCTGGATCTTTGGCAGCTTTACCAACTCGTGGCTGCTCGTCCCTAAAATGAGTTAGGGTGTCGCTTCAGAAAATTTGTAGCCTTTGCTGTAATGTTGTGTGAAAGGAAACAAACAGGTAGGTTAATACCCAAATTTGTTCAGAAACTTGATAAATTATAATAAAAAAGATAGAAAATATTTTGCTTAACCCAAATTGTTACTGTTCAAGCTTTATCCATTCATATATAAATAAATTCCATTCTTGTTTTAATTTGCGCAAAAAGATCAGTTATTTGCTCCTTGATCTGAATGACAACAGGATTTTTTTTCTCCATTAAAAGCAACGCATCTTTTGTAAATTTAATCTCCTTGAATCCATAGAGCATCTTAGAAAAGTTTTGTATTGATTTCAGTGTTGAAAAGCAGCCTCTGATGTAGTTATAAGAATTATCATTAGAATCCAAAAAAGAAAAAAATTGAAAAAAAATGAAAAAAATAATCAAATAGAATAAGTGGAAGGAGGATTATAAGCTAATTCTACACTATCACATAAAAGATTATGGTACAGATTTGGTAAAATTATATTTTACCACTGGATAACATTTCTAATAGAAAAAAAAACTTCATACAGTAAATAGTATGCTTTCAACGAATTTGACCTTTACCTTGCTTCACAAATAGTCTGTTCTGTCATCCTTCATCTTCCCAACGGACACGGGTGGGAGCTGGGGCTTTGGGTGGGGGAGAAAAAAAGAAAAGATTATGTACGACTGGAATAAAGGTAAAACTCATTGTAAACACACTATTGACTGTAGGGAAAAGTTTTCTTTGCAAGGAAAGTTTTTTTTTCAATATTAAACTTACCCGATAATCATGTAGCTGTCAACTCTGTTGCCCGACAGAATTCTACGGAAGGGATACGCCAGCGATCGCTATACAAGAGGGGGGTGTACTCACAAGCGCCAACTGTGGCCAGGTACTGCAGTACTTCTTGTTGACACCACTTCAATTTTTCCTCTGTCGTGCTTCCGGCAAGACGTTCATGGATACGCTTATAATTTTGGAGTCTTGTTCACGGTTTTTGGTGAAGTATTGCTCTAAGATTTCAGCTTTCGCTATTCAGGAAGTTCTATTATTAGCTTAGCTAGCTTTTGGAATTAATTTGATTAATTATGGTGACGAAGAGAGTATGAACTCTCTTTCACCTTTAAATGGCCGACCCTTCCCTTAGACGGAAGTGTTGGTGTCTAAGAGAGTATAGACTCTCTTTCTTAATTTTGCTTAACAAAAGTTATAGATTTATTTTATATCTCTCCGCCTTTTATAGGCCTCTTCGATTAACTTCCTTTTATGATAAAATTATTAAAATTAATTTTTATATTTGTTTATATTCGACCTTTCCTAATAGTAGGCGGTCTTTTCTTGTACCGAAGTTATTTAACATTGAGCCCGTCATTTCGGTTTTACCTGTTAACATATTATGCTATTTTAATGTTTTTGAAAGAATTTCTTTGATAGTCTCGTACTGTTTCAAAGTTGAACTAACGTTTTGTTTTGTCTCTGCAGTTGTTGACGTTCAGAACGTTCAACTTGCGCTCTATCGTTACGATAGAGAGAGAATTTTCACGGTGTCACGTTGCAGTAAGAGTAAACCGTTTATAACGTTTTGTTCATTCTTTCTTAGCTTAATGGTTTTAATTCTAATAAAGGAACTTTTTATTTGGGAAATCTTTCAGTTTTTTTCCTTTAACAATAATATGTTTTAACGAGTATATATGATTGGGCTCTTCTCTCAGGTTCTAAGTCTAGAGAGAGAGAGAGAGAGAGATAGAGACGGAGGGAGAGAGAGCTGGATAAACGTTTCGTTCAAGCGAGTAACGTTGTTATCGTTTTTGCTCTTCTCCCTAGTCTCTTTAGGGGAAGAAGGTAAACGTTTCTAGAGTTTATTCTTGTTCTCAAGCTTTATGCGGTGAGAGATTTTAAACGTAGTTTATTTGATCTAGTGTTTAGTCTCTTTCCAGCCACTGAATTATTTATCTTTCATTAGATTTTTCTGTTACATTGTAATTCTGTTTTCGCAATTACTAACTTTTAAAGAAGGATAGAATTGCGTGTTTCAGGTACAAACCACTTAAAGTTTCGAGTTCAGTGAAATAAGTGCAAACAGAAATTCAAAAGTGATAAGTGATTAGCGCAAAGTGTGTCAGTGTTGTGCGTGAGGGTACTTCTTGCGTGCCAGTCGTCCTCCCAGTCCGGGACCTCTTGCAAGCTCCCAAGCCCAGGGGAGAAGCAATGTCGAAGGGCAAAAGGGTTCGGCAGGCCTTGATCGGCGCACAGAAGTATCCTCGGTGGTTGCGGGCGTGTCTTACAGAGACCGTCACTCCCACCCGCAGACGATTGAGCCCTTATTTTACTCGTCTGCAGAAGAAATTTCGGGGAGATAACGCTGGACTCAGGTCTCAAGACCTCTTAAACGTAAAGTCCAGACCTCTAGAGTTCAACAACCCGGATGCAGTCATTGGGTTAGCTCTGACTCTCCGCAGTCATCAGGTGACTGCACACCTCCTAAGAGAGGTAAGGTGATGCCGCAACAGACCTCATCTTCTGTTAAGGCTTTGCCTCAGCAGACCTTAGCGTCTGCCGACCCCAAGATGACTTTGTTGCAGTCCATGCAGTCACAGCTTGCGGTCTTAATGCGTGAGTGTCAGGCTGAGAAGGTTACACCTCCTCCTGCGATCGCTCCGCCTCACCGCAGTCCAGTCTGCCAGGCGTACGATGTTGAGGTTCCTCAGGATACCTTACCGCGTACTGAGTTGCCAGTTACCAGCGGTGTGCAGCAACCTCCGCCTTCCTTAAGGCAACCTCAGCAATGGGAGCAGGAATCTTATGCCTTACTTCCTCCGCTTCCGCTTGCGGTTCCACCAGCGAGGCAACAATCTCTTGAGGTACGACAACCTCTTCCATCAATGAGGCAGCCACCTCAGCACTCGCTGCAGCTTAGGCTAGCAC
Source organism: Palaemon carinicauda (assembly GCF_036898095.1). NCBI lineage: Eukaryota > Metazoa > Arthropoda > Malacostraca > Decapoda > Palaemonidae > Palaemon > Palaemon carinicauda. The sequence continues at coordinate 62,628,079 of NC_090726.1, read as the reverse complement.
CTCAGGAACCTCAACTCGCGAGACAAGAACTGCGTTCTGCGCAGCCGCTACCTCAACTCTCGCAGCTCACACCTCAGGAACCTTAACTCGTTCCTCAGGAACCTGCTACTGCGCATCCGCAACCCTTACAGCAAGCGCAACTCTTGAGGCAGCAACCTCATGCTATGAGTCAGCCACCTCAACGCATGCATCTGCCACTTTCTCCTCAACTTGAGCCTCTTCCCATTCAACTTGGAAATAACACCTCATTACTTTCATAACTTGCATTTGTAATCATATACATGTATGCCTACACAAACATTATGATAATGGAGGTTATTTGTATTACTTATATAAAAATATATATGTATTCCTTGCAATATATTTTTAACAATATCGCAAATATGGAAAAAATATCTTCAAAACAAAAATGAATCATGAGTTATGAATGTAAGGTAAATATTATGTTGATATTAAAACCCCATGCAAGCATGCATGAAGTAATGCAGTGTTGCCAACAGGGCGAGTTTCCCTTTCCTGAGGTGAAGTAGATTATAGTACATTTAGTGTAGCTTAATTCTACGATTATCATGCCGGCTATCAAATTCATCAACAAAACAGTCTAAATCAATTCCCTCGGCACGTGCACTTTCAATGGACGGTAATGCGATATTACTCACTCTAGCACTGGTCATGGAATTTCTGAGAAATGTTACACGCCATGCAACACGCTCTGCTTACCTTACAGCATGCTCTACATACAGCATGCTCTGCATACAGCATGCTCTGCATACAGCATGCTCTGCATACAACATGCTCTGCATACAGCATGCTCTGCATTCAGCATGCTCTGCATACAACATGCTCTACATTCAGCATGCTCTGCATACAACATGCTCTGCATACAGCATGCTCTGCATTCAGCATGCTCTGCATACAACATGCTCTGCATACAGCATGCTCTGCATTCAGCATGCTCTGCATACAACATGCTCTACATACAGCATGCTCTGCATACAGCATGCTCTGCATACAACATGCTCCGCATACCTTACCGCATGCTTCTCAGTCACACATCTTTGGTTGTTGCCAACTCACTAGACTGTCAAGCAGTTTCATAACGTTGCCTTCTAGTCTGCTGCTTTTGCACCATTGAAACCCTCACTGAGAGAACTTAGCTTTTCTCGGATATGGTCCCTGTAGATGAGAAAGTGCTTTTCTCCCTCCTTCTGATATTCCCTTGAGGACTCTGTCATTTGGAGAGGAGCCTTTAGCTGCGTAGCCTCCTATGGACTTTTATTTAAGCATAACATGCTTCCAGGGAAGGTAATGGTTCCACTTCAGTCACTAACCCCGTCTGTTACCACACCTGCTCCCATAGACCTTGAGCTGTGTTGCAAGACATGCAGTCCAAACTTAGTCCTTGTTAAAGGATTTTTTGTTTACGGAGTCAGTGTGTCACTGGGAAGACGTTCAACAACCAGCAGAAGTGACTTGTTGTGACGCAGTGCGGCAACCTCAGCAACCCGATAAGGAGTTGTCTGTACGACCCAGACAGTCTAGACAGCTTCGGGTTGTCACTGTACTTCCTCGCTTCCCCATGGTTGACAGTTCACAGACTGTGCAGCAGTACCATGATCTTGTGTCCGGCTCCGTCAGACGACTGGCTTTTAAGAGCTCCCACAAGTCGTCGCTGTCTGGAGATTCTCAGATGGACTATGGATCTGACCAAGGAACTGGGCCTCCTGGTCAATTTTGAGGAGTCTCAGCTCATCCCATCCCAGACCATTGTCTCCCTGGGTATGGATCTTCAGAGTCGAGCTTTTCGGGCTTTTCTGTCGGCCCCAAGGATCTTCCAAGCCCTAGAATGCATCCAGAGCATGCTGAGAAGGAACCGATGCTCAGTCAGGTAGTGGATGAGTCTAACAGGGACACTTTCATCGCTGGCCCTGTTCATCGTGTTAGGGAGACTCCACCTCCCCCCCTTCAGTATCATCTAGCTGCTCACTGGATAAAGGACATGACGCTAGAGACGGTCTCAGTTCCTATTTCCGAAGAGAGGAGGTCTTCTCTCGCGTGGTGTAAGAACAGCTTTCTTCTCAAGGAAGTCTACCTTTGGCTGTTCAGAAACCCGACCGCCGTCTCCTCTCGGACACATCAGACACGGGCTGGGGTGCGACTTTGGACGGACAGGAATGCTCGGGAACATGGAATCAGGAGCAAAGGACACTTCACATCAATTGCAAGGAGTTGTTGGCGGTTCTTCTGGCCTTGATAAACTTCAAGTCCCTCCAGCTTAACAAAGTGGTGGAGGTGGACTCTGACAACACCACAGCCCTGGCTTACATCTTCAAGCAGGGAGGGACTCTTTCGTGAAGTTGTTCTATATCGCAAGGGACCTCCTCATCTGGTCTAAAGATCGAAAGCTCACGCTGGTAACGAGGTTCATTCAGGGCGGTATGAATGTCATGGCAGATCACCTCAGCCGGAAGGGTCAGGTCATCCCCACAGAGTGGACCCTTCACAAGAATGTTTGCAGCAGACTTTGGGCCCTGTGGGGTCAGCCAACCATAGATCTGTTCGCTACCTCGATAACCTAGAGACTCCTGTTGTATTGTTCTCCGATTCCAGACCCAGCAGCAGTTCACGTGGATGCTTTTCTGCTGGATTGGTTCCATCTCGACCTGTATGCATTCCCGCCGTTCAAGATTGTCAACAGGGTACTTCAGAAGTTCTCCTCTCGCAAAGGGACACGGCTGACGTTGGTTGGCTCCGCTCTGGCCCGCGAGAGAATGGTTCTTAGAGGTACTGCAATGGCTGGTCGACATTCCCAGGACTCTTCCTCTAGGAGTGAACCTTCTACGTCTACCTCACGTAAAGAAGGTACACCCAAACCTCCACGCTCTTCGTCTGACTGCCTTCAGACTTTCGAAAGACTCTCAAGAGCTAGGGGCTTTTCGAAGGAGGCAGCCAGAGCGATTGCCAAAGCAAGGAGAACATCCACTCTCAGAATCTATCAGTCTCAAGGGGAAGTCTTCCGTAGCTGGTACAAGACCAATGCAGTTTCCTCAACCAGTACCACTGTAACCCAGATTGCTGACTTCCTGTTATATCTAAGGAAAGTAAGATCCCTTTCAGCTCCTACGATCAAGGGTTACAGAAGTATGTTGGCAACGGTTTTCCGCCACAGAGGCTTAGATCTTTCCACCAACAAAGATCTACAGGACCTCCCTAGGTCTTTTGAGACCTCAAAGGAACGTCGGTTGTCCACTCCAGGCTGGAATCTAGACGTGGTCCTAAGGTTCCTTATGTCATCAAGATTTGAACCTCTCCAATCAGCCTCTTTTTAGGACCTCACATTAAAAACTCTTTTCCTCGTGTGCTTGACAACAGCTAAAAGAGTAAGTGAGATCCACGCCTTCAGCAGGATCATTGTTTTCACATCTGAAACGGCTACATGTTCCTTGCAGCTCGGTTTTTACTAAACGAGCTTCCTTCACGTCCTTGGCCTAAGTCGTTCGAGATCCCAAGCCTGTCCAACTTGGTGGGGAATGAACTGGAGAGAGTACTTTGCCCAGTTAGAGCTCTTAGGTACTATCTAAAAAGGTCTTAACCTTTACGAGGACAATCAGAAGCCTTATGGTGTGCTATCAAGAAACCTTCTTTTCCAAGTTCTAAGAACTCAGTTTCTTACTATTCAGGCTTCTGATTAGGGAAGCACATTCTCATCTGAAGGAAGAAGACCTTGCTTTGCTGAAGGTAAGGACACATGAAGTGGGAGCTGTGGCTACTTCAGTGGCCTTCAAACAGAGCCATTATCTGCAGAGTGTTATGGATGCAACCTATTGGAGAAGCAAGTCAGTGTTCGCATCATTCTATCTCAAAGATGTCCAGTCTCTTTACGAGTACTGCTACACCCTGGGACCATTCGTAGCAACGAATGCAGTAGTAGGCGAGGGCTCAGCCACTACATTCCCATAATCCCATAACCTTTTAACCTTTCTCTTGAATACTTTTTATGGGTTGTACGGTCGGCTAAGAAGCCTTCCACATCCTTGTTGATTTGGCGGGTGGTCAATTCTTTCTTGAGAAGCGCCGAGGTTAAAGGTTGTGATGAGGTCCTTTAGTATGGGTTGCAGCCCTTGATACTTTAGCACCTTAGAGTTGTTCAGCCTCCTAAGAGGAACGCTGCGCTCAGTAAGGAAGACGAACTTATTTAAGGCAGAGTAATGGCTCAAGTCGACTTCCTTACCAGGTACTTGTAATTTCATTGTTATTTTGAATAACTGATAATATGAAATACGGGATACTTAGCTTCTTGATATACATGTACACTGGTTTTCACCCACCTCCCTGGGTGTGAATCAGCTACATGATTATCGGGTAAGTTTAATATTGAAAAATGTTATTTTCATTAGTAAAATAAATTTTTGAATATACTTACCCGATAATCATGATTTAATTGACCCACCCTTCCTCCCCATAGAACCAGTGGACCGAGGAAAAATTGAAGTGGTGTCAACAAGAAGTACTGCAGTACCTGGCCACAGGTGGCGCTTGTGAGTACACCCCCCTCTTGTATAGCGATCGCTGGCGTATCCCTTCCGTAGAATTCTGTCGGGCAACAGAGTTGACAGCTACATGATTATCGGGTAAGTATATTCAAAAATTTATTTTACTAATGAAAATAACATTTTTGAACGAAAATGTTTATTGAGATAAATTCAAAAGGCCATAGAACCTAACACACCCTACCTAACCTAAATTAGTAGTTCTTGGGGGCACAGACCTAGCCTGGCGGCAAGTCCTTTGGCCCCTCTTCCCTGGTTACAGATCTAGCTTAGTGGCAAGTTCCCTGGACCCCCTTCCCAGGTCACGGACCTAGCCGGGACCAAGCCCCCCTGGTCCCCCTTCCCAGGTCACAGACCTAGCTGGGGGCAAACTCTCCGGACCTCCCTTCCCAGGTCACAAACCTAGCCAGGGTCAAGCCCCATGGGACCCCATTCCCAGGTCACAGACCCAGGTGAGGCAATTCCCTAGACCCCCCTTCCCTGGTCATAGACCTAGACAGGGCCAAGGTTCTAGACCTCCCTTCCCAGGTCACAAACCCTAAAAGTACATACATATACCAAGGCATTTCCCCCAATTTTGGGGGTAGCCAACATCAAACAAATGAAACAGAAAAGGGGACCTCTCCTCTCTACGTTCCTCCCAACCTGACAAGTGACTCAACTGAGTTCGGCTGGTACTGCTAACGGTGCCACAGCCCACCCTCCCACGTTATCCACCACAGATGAAGCTTCATAACGCTGAATCCCTTACTGCTCCTACCTCCGCGGTCTTCCAAGGCACCGGAGGAAGCAGCAGAGCCTACCGGAACTGCGTCACAATCGCTCGCCATTCATTCCTATTTCTAGCACGCTCTTGCCTCTCACATCTATCCTCCTATCACCCAGAGCTTCCTTCACTCCATCCATCCACCCAAACCTAGGCCTTCCTCTTGTACTTCTCCCATCAGCTCTTGCATTCATCACCTTCTTTAGCAGACAGCCATTTTCCATTCTCTCAGCATGGCCAAACCACCTCAACACATTAATTTCTTACACCCGTTCTCACCCTCACTACTTCGTTCCTAACCCTATCTACTCAAGATACACCAGACATACTCCTTAGACATTTTATCTCAAACACATTAAATTTCTGTCTCTCCGTCACTTTCATTCCCCACGACTCCGATCCAAACATCACAGTTGGTACAATCACTTTCTCATACAGAACTCAATTTACATTCATGCCCAACGCTCTATTTTTTACTACCTTAACTGCCCCCAACACTTTGCATCCTTCATTCACTCTCTGACGTACATCTGCTTCCACTCCACCTAGGCCTTCCTCTTGTACTTCTCCCATCAGCTCTTGCATTCATCACCTTCTTTAGCAGACAGCCATTTTCCATTCTCTCAGCATGGCCAAACCACCTCAACACATTAATTTCTTACACCCGTTCTCACCCTCACTACTTCGTTCCTAACCCTATCTACTCAAGATACACCAGACATACTCCTTAGACATTTTATCTCGAACACATTCAATTTCTGTCTCTCCGTCACTTTCATTCCCCACAACTCCCATCCAAACATCACAGTTGGTACAATCACTTTCTCATACAGAACTCTCTTTACATTCATGCCCAACCCTCTATTTTTTACTTCCTTAACTGCCCCCAACACTTTGCATCCTTCATTCACTCTCTGACGTACATCTGCTTCCACTCCACCATTTCCTATAAAAACAGACCCCAAGTACTTGAACTGATCCACCTCTTAAGTAACTCTCCATTCAACATGACATTCAACCTTGCACCACCCTCCCACCACCCTCCCTTCTCGTATATCTCATAACCTTACTCTTACCCACATTAACTCTCAACTTCCTTCTCTCACACACCCTTCCAAATTCTGTCACTAATCGGCCAAGCTTCTCTTCCGCGTCTGCAACCAGTACAGTATCTTCCGCAAATAACAACTGATTTACATCCCATTCATGGTCATTCTCTTCTACCTGTTTCAATCCTCGTCCAAGCACTCGAGCATTCACCTCTCTCACCATCCATCAACATACAAGTTAAACAACCACGGCAACATCACACATCCCTGTCTCAGCCCCACTCTCACCGGAAACCAATTGCTCACTTCATTTCTTATCCTAACACATGTTATTACCTTTGTAGAAACTTTTCACTGCTTGCAACAACTTTCCACCAACTCCATATAACCTCATCACATTCCACATTGCTTCCCTATCAACTCTATCATACGCTTTCTGCAGATCCATAAATGCAACATACACCTCCTTACCTTTTGCTAAATATTTCTCGCATATCTGCCTAACTGTAAAAATCTGATTCATACAACCCTTACCTCTTCTAAAACCACCCTGTACTTCTAAGATTGCATTCTCTTTTTTATCCTTTATCGCTACTTCACGGTTCGACTATCGCGGATTCACGACTTCGCGGATTTTTTTCATAACGCATGTATATACATATATCGCGGATTTTCCGGAAATTTCGAAAATAGCCGCGATATATGAAGACCCCAAATATTTCGTTAATTCCATTAATAATTAGTAATATCTGCTCTTACTGATGGTTCATTGCATTACATATGACATATAATTCAGTACAGAAAGAAATAAAACACGAAAAGAGAATGTGATCATACAATAATTCAGTATACGTAGTAAAATTAAATTGATCATGAAACGCAAACCAGATGCAGTCTTACTTTGTCATATTTGAATGGTGTACTGTACATGCATTAAGTGTTCTGTACATTAAAGGGTAGTTTGTTAACAGTACTACGTAAAGGGAAGGTTTTAAAAGTCTGAATATACATGTTATAACCTATCATATTTTTTTTTTATTACATTTAAAACAACTCTCTCTCTCTCTCTCTCTCTCTCTCTCTCTCTCTCTCTCTCTCTCTCTCTCTCTCTCTCTCTCTCTCTCTCGTAAATTATCATTCGGTCATTAGCGGCAGTTTGTTATTGTTGATTAAACGCCAAAAAAAAAAAGAAAAAAAAATTGTTTTCCTGCTTTGCTACGTATGTAGGATTTTATATAGATACGGTAAATAATATTTGCAATAACATATTTACTAAAAGCTTTTAATATCATTATTTATCACTTTCATCATGCGCGTTTAATGCCTTCGTTTGTTTATTACGATCGAAGATGGAGCGTACAGTAAACGAATGGAAGGTTTGCGTTTCAGGCGGCGTCATAAAGAAAAACATTATATAAATGGCATTTATTTCATTTATTTGGAAGTCCTAAGAAAAATTAAGTAAAACATTGGTAATAACAAAATCAACATATAATCAATATAATCGATGCAAAAACTAACCTATACACAGATGTGTAAATGTGTTTGTTTCTTCATTATGATCAGAGATAAACGTAAACAAAACATTGGTTGTCATTTTTTATCGTGCTTTTTGGTGTGTTAAGGAAACGCATGATAGAAAATCGCCTTTAATATTTGTGCCTGTTTTAGTTTAGGGTACTGTAGTACATGCATTAAGTGTTCTGTACATTAAAGGGTAGTTTGTTAACAGTACTACGTAAAGGGAAGGTTTTAAAAGTCTGAATATACATGTTAAATAAATACGTAAATATGGTGTCCCTACTTCGCAGATTTTCAGCTATCGCGGTCGGGTTTGGAACCTATCTACCGCGATAAACGAGGGTTCACTGCATACACTTTTCCCACCACACTCAACAAACTAATACCCCTTGAATTACAACACTCATGTACATCTCCCTTACCCTTATATAGAAGTACAATACACACACAAACCCAATCTACTGGTACCATTGACAACACAAAACACACATTAAACAATCTCACCAACCATTCAAGTACAGTCACACCCCCTTCCTTCAACATCTTGGCTCTCACACCATCCATACCAGATGGTATTCCTACTCTTGTTTCATCTAGTGCTCTCCTCACTTCCTCTCTTATAATCTATCTCATTCTCATCTCCCATCACCGGCACCTCAACACCTGCATCAGCAATTATATTTGCCTCCCTATTATCCTCAACATTCAGTAAACTTTCAAAATATTCCGCCCACCTTTTCCTTGCCTCCTCTCCTTTTAACAACCTTCCATTGACATCTTTCACTGTCTCTTCAATTCTTGAACCAGCCCTCCTTACTCTCTTCGCTACTTCTTATTCTCTTCATATGAATGACCCAATCCCTAAAAGTAAATAAAAAATTATGCCCCACCTAATTTCCTTTTATGTCCACCAACACTGTAACTACATTGGGGTTATAAAAGTAAATTACAAATAATGGCTAACATTACATGTGGTTGCATTCCAACCATAATATTATTATTATTATTATTTTTATTTTTACTAGTTAAGCCACAACCCTAGTTGGAAGAGCATGATGCCATAATCCCATTTACACAAATGTAAAAGATTCTATTGTAAGAGTGTGTAAATACTCACTAGAATTTCTTCCACATTCTGGTTATACAGTACAACAATCACGCAAAACGAAATTGAATATCTACCTCTAAAAGTAAACCTATTGCAATGTGATATATGTACAACTGATAACTCTTCAATATACTATGAATATTATTTTATCCCTTCTCAATGTTTTTTAAATCATGAGACATATTCCTGCTGAGGGAAAACATTTATCATTTGTTCCGTAACTGAAATACAAACCACGCTATTTAATATGGGTAATTACTTTCGGCGTAGCTGAAATAACAAGCCATTAGAATTTTAACGAGGGTTTACTACCCCACCGCAAGTTAGCGGGGGGTTAGGGAGGGTAGCTTGCTACCCCCCCCCCCTCACACACACACCTGTGCTTAGTTCACTTTGCTCTCAGCTTGGGTGCTGGACGGACGTGTCCGGTGTCACCCTCGCCTTATCTGACAGCCATTTAACTGATCTTTTGTTTTGCTTTTTCTTCGACAGAGTGTTGTGAAGTTGGCCTCTGCGATGCGGAAGTGTCCCGGTTTACCTGACCGCCCTTGTGGAACTTATATGTCGGCGGTCGAAACGGACCCTCACACCTTGTGTCCTTTCTGTAGGGGCCAACGGTGTGATAGAAGTAATGTATGCGGTGAGTGTGGGGAGTGGTCTACCTCCCAGTGGGAGAGGTTTTCCCGGCGCCGGAAGAAGAAGTCCAAACGGGATATTTCTCCTTCGAAGAGTTCTTTGAAAGGAGAAAAACCCAAGGTCTCTTCTTCCGTGCCCCAAACCTCCTCCGAAGCTCCCACTCGATCGGTTTCTTCCGAGAAACTGTCGAGTGGTAGCGTAGGCCGCAGTTCTGTTGACCGATCTCGGGGTTTGGGAGAGGGAGTTGCCTCCCATAGCGAGGCAGCTCCCCCTCCTCCCCCGGGGAGGATATTGATTCTCATGTTAATGTGTCTAACCATGATTTGTTGCAGCTTTGGGCTTCCTTGGGGCTTGAGAGTTCGCCCTCCAAGGAAGCCTTGTTTGACATGATCAAATTAGGAGCAGCTGTCAAAAAATCGCTGACTTTAGCAGAGGTTGATCCTCTGTCTATCATCGACGTTGTTGTGGCAGAGGCTTCTGATGAGTTGGGTCAAACCTCTGCTCCTGATGTTGCCGATGTAGCTGAAGGCTTAGTTTCCCCCTCCAACATCCTTCGAGGGAGGAACTAAGTCCAATGGTCTCTCCTGCAGGTGATTCTCCCCCTCGGGGGAGTTCACTGGCAGAGACTCCTCTTCGGATGACTGCTGGTCAGCCTGCTGACCCCACGGCCCCCAGAGGGAGTATAAGGCGCAAAGCCCGCCTTCCTCTTCGCCGTAGAGGACTTCCTTCGCCTCACAAGGGTGTGAGGAGGCGCCTCTTCGGCTCGTCATCCCCGCAGTCCGCCGCATAGGAACCTCGTCGTCGATCACCGACCCTTCCAGCTACATCCCTGGACCTCTCTGCAGATCGTTCGCGATCTCCTTCGGTGGAAAGTCGTCCTTACAAAGGGCGCGCCGACCTTCCACCCGCCAGACCTGCTGACCTGCTGCCGTCGCCGTTTCTGGCCGCTGATGCGCTGTGGGCGCCCACGAATCCTGTCTTCAAGCGGGCATCAGTCCTTTCGGGGCACAAGGGACTTTCTCTCATGGAGACTAAGTCCCTTACGCGCCAGGTATCCCCTGCGTGCCATCGATCTCCTACGCGCCAGCGCGCAATTGCCTGCAAACGATCGCCTGTTAGAGTGCCCCAATGCTCTCCTGCCCGCCAGCGCGCCACTGCGCGCCCTCATCCTGATGCGCGCCATGCGCGTCCATGATCTCCTGCGCGCAGCGTTCTCCTATGCGCCAGCACTCGCCTGTGCGCCAACGTTCTCCTGCGCGCCCACGATCTTCGGATCTGGGCACAAAGGGGAAGATAATCTCTTCCCCTGCTCTCCGGCGCTCGCCAGCACGCCTCCCTTCACCTACACGCCATTGCGCGCAGTCTCCATCGCGCGCCCTGTGCGCCCGCCTGTTGCTGTTGAGGATGTTCGCCCTCATGAGCACCCGCGCGCAAAGGATATTATTTCCCCTGCGCGCGCGCCCGTTTTCGCCCTCACGGGCTCAGCGTGATCCTGTACGCCCGCGCGCGCGAACAATCGCCTTCGCGCGTGCGAACAATCGCCTTCGCGCGTGAGTGCTTATGCAGCTTGCTGCGCAGCCGCCGCTATCACCAGAACGCGCCCCTGCGCGCCATCGCTCGCCCACGCGCCAGCGATCGCCCGCGCGCCCACGCCATCACCTACGCACGATTTAGGCAGAATTGCATCGCGCGAGTGCCAGCGTGACCACCAGCACGACCTCCAAGGCAATCCCACGCGCGAGGCTGCAGGACGACGCATGGCTAGGTCATCGTCATTGCTTCCCCCCCCCCTCCCCGCAAGCGCAGAACAGCGCGCTCGCCGGAGGGAGGGAGAACTCCAGATAGGTCCAGGAACTCGCTTTCTTTTCAGGCCGACCCTGCTTTGGTAACTCCTCCTAGGGATCGAACGATCCCCTTCCCTCCAGAGGGAGTTTCTGACAGCACAGCTGTCAGTCGACAGCCCTGGTCTGGGTCCCTCGTCAGAGCGGTCGTACAAGCTTTTAAGCCTGTTCTCTCTGAACTGGGACACAAATCAGTGGCAGTTTTGACTCCCCTGAAGAGGAAGAGAGGACTAGCAGACGTGGTAACTTCTCCAAGGGCGAAGTTGACTCCTCGGAAGTCTTTGAGGAAGGCCCCCTCCCCCCCCAGACTTTCTCTCCCTCCCCTTCGGATGAAGATTTCCCGTCGTCAGGGGAGTCCCGGGAGGTGAGGCGTTCCCCCATCGCACCAATGAGGGAAACCCCACCTCGCGCAGAGAAGTCTTCTCGGGTAGGGGTGGAGGAGAGCCTCCCACCATCACCACTGGAGTCCTGTATCCCTCCCAGGAGGAAGTCGAAGGACTCCAAGACGATTCTGAAGTCATCCTCGAGGATTAAACCAGAGACAGCCAAGCCCTCGGAGAACGTCCACGAGTCCCCTCAAGAAGAGCCTTCCGGGACAGGAGACTTCGCTGCCAGCCCTTCAGGAGTCAGAACACGCTTTCTGGCAGGTTGTGACCCTTATGAGGAATCTCAACGGGTTCTCGGACCCAGAGATTCCTCCTCGTGAGGGCAAGGACACGGTCCTGGACCGAGTCTTTGGTACTCAAAAACCCTCTAGGGCCAGTGCTGCTTTGCCTTGGTCCTAAGGGGTTAAGAGTGCCAGAGATAAGGTCGAGGGCCAGCTCTCCGAGCTTGCCTCCTCCAGCCGGTCCAGCGCCGGGAACAAACTCCTCCCGCCTCCTCGTGTCCATCAGAGGAGGTACTTCGAGATCATGGAGGAGACTTGTTTAGCTCTTCCTTTGCACCATTCTTTGGAAGAGCTTACCAAGGGATTCCCTCTTGAGAGACTCTCCACCCGGCAAGTGGCTTTCTCGGCTACAGAGATCCTCAGCCAGGAGAAGGTAGCGAAGTGTGCCATGCAGGCAACTTTGTGGCTGGACATCTGGCTAGGGTCTCTAGGCATCCTGCTACGATCCGAGGACCTGTCCAAGGAAAGTACCAGGAAGGCCATGGAGACATTTCTACTCTCAGGCACCCGTACCATCGAGTTTTGAGATGCGGTGTCTGAGAGGTTCCACCAGAAAATCCCCAACACCGAGATCAGCAGGCTCAGACATTCTTCCATCTTGGGGAGGAATCTGTTTGAGCCTAAGGACGTGGAGCAGGCAGCTGAGAGGTGGAGGAAGTCCAACCAGGACTCTCTCCTACATAATGCTTTGACATCCAAGCCCTATAAACCTCCAGCAACCCAGCAACCACGTCCTACCAAGACTACGAAACCGGCAACAGCAGCGAAGACAACAGTCCCCCTGCATGTCCACCAGTAGGAGGATGCCTACAAAGTTGCGCAAGCAGGTGGCAGCAACTCGGGGCCGATTCCTGGACGATTTCCGTAATTAGTCAAGGATATCGCGTCCCGTTCATAACATCTCTACCTCCCCTGACAGCGAATCCAGTGTCGTTGAGCTTCCTTGCTATGGGATCGGCAAGGGGGCAAGCCCTTCGGGCAGAAGTCGAGACCATGTTGAAGAAGGGCGCTCTCCAAGAGGTCGTCGACGGGTCCCCAGGCTTCTTCAGTCAACTCTTTCTTGTAAAGAAGGCGTCTGGAGGCTGGAGACCAGTCATCGACCTCTCAGCTCTGAACAGGTTTGTCAAGCAGACCCCGTTCAGCATGGAGACGGCAGACACGGTCAGACTTGCAGTGAGACCGCAAGACTTCATGTGAACAGTGGATCTGAAGGACGCGTACTTCCAGATCCCAGTCCATCTGTCTTCAAGGAAGTACTTAAGATTCAGCCTAGACAACAAGATCTACCAGTTCAAGGTGCTGTGTTTCGGTCTCTCCACAGCACCTCAGGTTTTCATGGGCACACAGGATCGGCATCCGTCTCCTCCGTTATCTGGAGGACTGGCTGATCCTAGCAGACTCGGAGTCAGCCCTTCTTCGACACCGAGACAAACTTCTGGGACTTTGCCAAGATCTGGGGGTCCTGGTAAATCTCGAGAAGTCTTCTCTGCTCCCTACTCAAAGACTGGTATATCTAGGCATGGTAATAGACACCAATCTCCACAAAGCCTTCCCATCAGATGACAGAATAGCAAGGCTGAGGAGGGTCGCGAGTCCTTTCCTCAGACGAGAAGAACTCCCAGCCCAATCGTGGTTACATCTCCTCGGTCACCTCTCATCCTTGGCCCGTCTATTTTCCAACGGTCGCCTCAGAATGAGATCTCTGCGGAACGGACGGATCTTCAGTGGTGGGTGGCAGATGAGAAACTACGAAAGGGAGTGGATCTTTTAGTCCTCCCCCTGGATTTGATGCTGTTTTCGGATGCTTCAAAGAAAGGGTGGGGGGCCAACGTTCTGCACCACAGGACCTCAGGCCTGTGGTCAGAATCAGAAAAGTGCCTCCATATAAATCTGCTAGAAATGAAGGCCGTCTTCCTGGCCCTTCAACAATTCCAACAATACCTGGCGGGTCACTCTGTGGTGGTGATGAGCGACAACACCACAGTAGTGGCTTACATCAACAAGCAGGGAGGTACCTTTTCAGAGCAGCTATCCCATCTCGCAGTAGAGATACTGAGATGGACCGAAGTCCACTCGATTCCACTATCGGCTCGCTTCATCCCAGGCAAGAGTAATGTGCTCGCCGACAATCTGAGCAGAGCGTCTCAGATAGTGAGTACCGAGTGGTGTTTGTATCATCTAGTAGCCAACAAAGTCCTGACTTTGTGGGGTTCCCCGACTGTGGATCTGTTCGCTACAGCGCTGAACTTCAAGCTCCCGCTGTATTTCTCCCCAGTTCCGGATCCCAAGGCACTCTGGCAAGATGCCTTTCAACAACGCTGGGGCAACATCGACGTTTATGCCTTTCCCCCGTTCTGTCTGATGAGGAGGGTACTCAACAAGACCAGAATATCGGTCAATCTCTTATGACCCTGATAGCTCCGCTATGGCATCATGCGGAATAGTTCCCAGACCTTCTGCAACTCCTAACGGAACTTCTGATAGAACTCCCTCCACTACACGAGCTACTCAAACAACCACACGCCAACATCTTTCACAAAGCCGTAGCTTCGCTTCGACTTCACGCCTGGAGACTATCCAGCATCTCCTCGCAGAAAGAGGATTTTCGCAACAAGTTGCGAACAGGATGTCTGGACACCTGCGAAGGTCATCCGCAGGGGTCTACCAGGCAAAGTGGAGAGTTTTCTGTGGTTGGTGTCGTGGAAGGGGTATCTCTCCACTCGATGCCACTATTCCAGCAATAGCGGAGTTCTTCGTGTATTTGCGAGAAGAAATGCGCCTTTCAGTCTCGGCAGTGAAAGGCTATCGCTCAGCCTTAAGTCTAGCCTTCAGGCTCAAAGGAGTGGACATTTCTTCTTCACTGGAACTTTCCCTACTCATACGAAGTTATGAACTTACCTGCCCTCAGTCGGAAGTGAGACCTCCTCCATGGAACGTGGTTCGAGTTCTCAGGTCTCTTAAGAGACCTTCCTACGAACCATTACGCCAGGCTTCAGATCGCCACCTGACTTGGAAGACGGTGTTCCTACTAGCTTTGGCCTCGGCCAAGCGAGTCAGTGAACTTCATGGTCTCTCGTATGACATCTCCCATTCAAGGGGATGGTGGGAGGTAACTTTCAGATTCGTCCCCGAGTTTGTTGCTAAGACTCAGAATCCGGGAGTGCCGGACCCACGGTTCGACTCTTTCCAGGTTTCGAGTCTTCGTTCTGTAATAGATGACCCAGACCATCCCTACTGTGCCCAGTAAGGAGTCTGAGGCTATATCTCAAAAGAACGACTGCAGTTCGTCCCCAAGTGCAGGCATTGTTTTTTAGGCACGTCCGTCACGTCGCCCTAGAGCACATGATGTCAGGTGCGTAGCTACGTCCCTGGCCTTCAAAAAGAACTTCTCAGTGACACAGGTTCTACAAGCAGGGGTGTGGAAGCGTCAGACGACCTTCACAGCCCACTACCTGCAAGACGTGACCCACAGGAGACTCGATATGTTCTCTATCGGTCCTGTGGTGGCTGCACAACAGCTGGTTTAGACCTCAGGCTCCTTAATGGACAAGTAGCAGAAGGTTGAGGGCATTGGTACCCGGTCTTAGTCTGCATGAATGAAAATGTATGTCTGGCCCTTATTCTTTTCTTCATCCTCCCCTCTCTTGGGGAAAGCAGCATCCTAGGTTTTCTGCACAGCTGACCTCAAACCACTGCAGGTAAACCATGTTTCCTTGTGTTCCTAGTATTAAGCTAATACTGTCACGTCCCCATACCCTGACGAGGTGGTATTGGGAGAGTCCTAGCCTAAAGTTTCCATCTAAAGGACTTCAGGTCAACTTCCTAGGACGAGTCACTCTTCAAACCTTTACACACAGCTTACGTAGGCCGCAGCCCTTGCATAGCAAGGTGCTAGCGAGGTGCAGGGACTCCTTATTGTTGAGTGCTGACACACTCAGATATTGAGTCCCCGGGCAAAGCCAAAAGCCAGTACTGGCAGGGACTTACCACCCTTCCTAAGGGTCGAGTCAACCATATTTAATAGCGTGGTTTGTATTTCAGTTACGGAACAAATGACAAATTCGTAGGTAATTTGTATTTTTCCTAACCATACAAACCTTAGGTATTTAATCAAACTTGCCCGCCAGCCCTATCCCCCGTGAAGTCCTACCTCTAAGCAAGGTGAACTCAGCACAGGTGCGTGTACCGGGGGGGGGGGGTAGGAAGCTACCCTTCCTACCCCCCCCGCTAACTAGCGGTGGGGTAGTAAACCCTCATTAAAATTCTAATGGCTCGTCATTTCAGCTACGCCGAAAGTAATTACCCATATTAAATAGCTAAGGTTTGTATAGTTAGGAAAAATACAAATTACCTACGAATTTGTCATATTCGAAAATATTTTGTCAATGGAGATGCCTTACCGGGACCGTGGTCAGTGGGTTGGCACCTGGGTGGGCACATAAATTTCATGGATGGGCATGTTGGTGATGCCACTTGAAGAGAGAGACATTATTTTAAATGACATCCTCTCTCAGAAAAGGAGGAACCCAACCTGACCATGACTCAGAAGTTTCTGAAGGGATTCATCTCCTATCAGCAGGAATTCTACTCTAACCAGCAGGACCAAAACCTCCAGATACGGAGGGGAGCGAGTATGACTCTACCTTCCTCCAAGTCCTTTGCTGTATTTGGAAGGTGAATGGTTTAGGGAGGCCCTATCTTCTCCAAAAGGTAGGAAAGCAGCAATTGACCACATGTGTCGAGCACTTAGAAGCTCTAGACTTTGTTTGGAACTTCCTTGGTCAATCCTGACCATAGAAGCTCTGGACAAGGGGGATTCTAAGGTATTTGGAGAAAAGAACTCTTTTAGAGCGGGAAGATCTTGTCCGATTCCAGCAGCATTCACAAACAGAACAAATATTACCAACACAGGAGGCTATTCCTTCTTCTCTTCTTCTGTATCCTGCAGTAGCCACATTGATGCCACGTGTTATGACAGCGTCTGGCAGCATTTTCCATCTCCTTGGAGACAAAGGCGTCGAATAAGGAAGCCATGTCTAGGGTGACAGTGCAAGCTGTGTCGTGGATTGACCCCTGATCAGGAACTGTCGGCTTCCTAGCCAACACCGACATGTCCAACCCAGGCAAGTGGCAGGTTTTGAAGGACATTTCTCATGGGGTTCAGGGCAGTAGAGTTCCTGACTCATCAGGCAGCCAACCAATGGGACAATTTGTTCCTGAAGCTACACGAGGCCGTGATGTCCAAATTTCATAAGCGAATCGGCCGACAAGAAGGATTGGACCTCTGTAACTCCTCCCTAAAGTGTCCTACCCTATTTCCAGCAGTTGAGGTAGAAGCTATGATGGAGAGGGGGAGGAAAGACAGTCAGGACTGCTGGCTGCATTGAGCCATTTCCTTCCAGCAACCACAGTTTGCCTGCACCTCAGGTCAAGCTAAGGTTGCTACTCAATTGATACAGTTCTGCAAGGCAGCTAAGAGGGGAAATTCTTGGTCGTGGGCATCCATCCTGAGATGAAGATTGAGCGAGCCCTTTTTGGGCTGCCTAGGCCAATGGCATTTTAGAGGCAGTGGTAAAGGTCGAGGATGGTGACCCTGTTGGGAGGGGGGTCAATCCTTCCACTATACCACCGGTGGGAAGATACCTACTGTACGGTACAGTTGGAGTAGGTGGTGTGGTGGTATCGTGGCGGAAAGATAGATGGATGGACATTCTTCGATCCGGATTCTTCCTCCTGTTCATTAACTCTAACCTTCCCAGATTCCCCCACCAGTGATGTTGTCATCCTATTGGTAGGTATCGGTGAAGGATCTAGCCCTTCAGGCAGAAGTCCTGGCTATGCTGGAGAATGGCACTCTCCAAGAGGTCCACTAAGGCACCCAAGCTTCTAAAGTCAACTCTTTCTTATAGAGAAGGCTTCTGAGGGCTAGAAACAGGTCATCTACCTCTCGTCCTTGAACGAGCTTGTTCTGCAGACTCCATTCAAGGTGGAGAAAACAGCCACGGTCAGGCAAGTGATCAGGCCTTTGGACTTTGTGGTGACCATAGACCTACAAGATGCTTACTTTCGCGTAGTAGTAGCCGACAAAGTATTCCATTCTTTACGAGTGTCTTCACTCTGGTTTCATGGACACACGCCAACAGCATTTGTCTTACAATACCTAAACGATTGGGTATTCTCGGCAGACTATAAGGAAACTTCTCCTCCATCGAGATAGTCTCCTTTTGTTTTGTCATAATCTACGGATTTTGGTGAATCGAAATAAATCTGTGCTAATGCCCATGCAAAGACTTCTGTACCTCGAAATAGACATAAACTCGCTCCTTGAAAGGATTTATGTCCCAGGATAGGATATCTTTTCTAAGAAACATGGCACTCCCTTTCCTTCGACAGCCCCCTCTTCCTAGTACTAAGCGGCTGCTTTCACCTTCGGTTACTTCCGTGAGAGTTAAAAATGGTTCTGGTTGCAACATCTTCATTATCCCCTCTCTCTAGTGCAGATAGGGGAAGAGACCACAAAGGATCTTCATTGGTGGCTATACAAGTCAAACCTTCTGAAGGGTTACCCACTCTCGACTCCAGCTCCGGAATTCTTATTATTCACGGACAGGTCCAAAGAAAGTTTTATATGAGTTTATTCTTCTCGATTACACATACGCAACACAGAACTGCAATACTTATTAGATAAAAAATCACATTCGCGATAAAAACTCACGATTATTTCAAATAGCTCGCACTCTTTTGAACTGGGCTTGCTTTGCGCCACTTCCCTCTCTCCACCCAGCTCATCCCATCTTCAGCGGCTGAGTTGGCCTCACTTTTCCTCTGTGCTGCATCGCTTGTACTATGTCCGCATCCTCCTAGCCCACGTGTTTTGCCCGACTTTGCCATGCTTTTGCTATGTCCTTTCTACAAGATGATGGCTCCCAAGGAGTTGGATCTTTTTATTTACTTTTTAACTTGATGGCTGCTTTTCCGGTCCCATACAGCAAGAGAACCCTACTCTCTACAGGACCTCCGCTGTTGTTTTACCTTGTTCGTTCAGAGTATTTATCGTTTCAGATCACGTATTGTTTATATACTGTTAAATTGTCGCTGTAGTATGATTTTTGAAATAGAGTCTTCAGTTTCCTCTTGAAAGCCTTAATGTCTTTAATAATTCAAATGTTTCGTGGGAGCTTATTATATAGTCTCGGGGCCGCATATTTCTTCTTGATTACACATACGCAACACAGAACTGCAATACCTATTGAATAAAAAATCACATTCGCGATAAAAACTCACGATTATTTCAAATAGCTCGCACTCTTTTGAACTGGATTTGCTTTGCACTACTTCCCTCTCTCCACCCAGCTCATCCCATCTTCAGCGGCTGTTAGCCTTACTTTTCATCTGTGCTGCCTCGCTTGTATTATGTCCGCATCCTCCTAGCCCACGTGTTTTGCCCGACTTTGCCATGCTTTTGCTACGCCCTTTCTACAAGATGATGGCTCCCAAGGAGTTGGATCTTTTTATTTACTTTTTAACTTGATGGCTGCTTTTACGGTCCCATACAGCAAGAGAACCCTACTCTCTACAGGACCTCCGCTGTCGTTTTACCTTGTTCGTTCAGAGTATTTATCGTTTCAGATCACGTATTGTTTATTTACTGTTAAATTGTTGCTGTTGTATGATTTTTGAAATAGTCTTCAGTTTCCTCTTGAAAGCCTTAATGTCTTTAATAATTCAAATGTTTCGTAGGAGCTTATTATATAGTCTCGGGGCCGCATATTTAAAGGCTCTAGATCCTGAAGTAGACATATATCTAGGTTCCAACAGTTTGAAGCCGTCTGTAACTATTCTCGTGTCGACACGATTTGTTGGCTGCGCAATACATAGCAATTCTCTTAAGTATTTTGGACGACTGGTTCTGATAACTTGGTGGGTTATTGTACATATTTTAAATTTAATTCTCTCTTTAATCTGCAGCCAGTGTAAATCGATTAGTATAGGGGTGATCCTTTCTCTAGGTGCGACACCTTTTATCAGTCTTGCTCCTCTGTTTATTATGTTTTGTAATTTCTTGAGTTGCACTTTTGGTAAATTGTAATTTTTCCGTAACCGAAATACAAACCACGCTATTTACATATGGTTTACTTTCGGCGTAGCGGAAATTGACGAGCCATTAGATTTTAACGAGGGTTTACTACCCCCGCGCTAGTTAGCAGGGGTAGGGGAGGGGTAGCTTGCTACCCCTCCCCCCTCACACACCGGTGAAATGTCTCATTTCACTTTTGGCTCGGACGATGTACAGACGTGCCTGTCTTCGTCCTCGCTTGGCAGCCATTATATGTTTTGTCTTTACTTAATCACTTACTTTTCTTATACTCTATTTACAGTTAGCGCAGGTTGTGATGTCCAAATTAAATTAGGACATCGCAAACTGCTCAAATACTCGCCAGCTAAAAATCCAGTTTGTATGGCAAGAACGGGTTAAATGACTAATTGGCAACTTTCCTCCATTCCCCCTCACTCTCAAACCAGATAGAAAATCTTCCTCAGTTGCTGGGAAGCATTCGTTAGGAGAACATTTGCGACTGTTGTGCTAAGACTCCCCCTCAATTAATCTTCGTTTTTTTCGGCCATTAACTCTAGTAGTTTTGGATGAAGATGTCTAGGCCTCGAACTGATCATGATGACATTGTCAGGGTGATCGAGTGTCACCAATTACGTAGGCATGAAAACCAAGGATATAGTAAATCAAACCAGAGTAAATGAGAGGCAAGTTAGACGGTTGGTTGCACGCTTCTTGGCAGGAGATGGTAGCCTCCCGTTTCCCCAACATGGAGGGGGGGGGGCTAAGAAGAAGACTTCGCCTCGTATCATTCGGCTTCTGAAGAAAAATGTTGAAATGAACCCCCGTGTTACTGCCAAACAATTGAAGGAACAAAATTGTGAAGTTCTTGGTGACATATCAGTGCGCACGATACAAAAATGTTTGTCGGAGGAATTGAAATACAAGAAGGGCCCTTCTCGTAAGAAACCTTTCCTCACTAAACGCCACAGAGAAAATAGACTAATATTTTGTAAGCAGCTTAGCCAATGGCCTGAGGAGGAACTCAGAAAAATCCTCTTCAGATGAATTAACCTTTTACGTTTCTAATGCGACTGGCAAAAACGTTTGGCGTCGACCGGGATATGATCCCTTGGACCCCAAATTCCTCACTCCTACCACCAAATTTCCCGCCTATTGGATGGTTTGGGGGGTTGTGGGATATGGTGGGGTTACTGAGCTTGTGTTTCTACCCCCCAAGCAGACTGTGAACAAGGAGAGGTATCTCGAACTGCTTTGTTTGCATCTTGAGGATTCGTTTCACCGCACCGATACATCAATCTTTCAGCAGGATGGGGCCCCTGCTCATACAGCTAAGGTTGTTACCCGTTATTTCAGGGAAAATAACGTTAGTTTTATTGAAAAATGGCCTGGTAACTCCCCTGATATGTCTCCAATCGAGAACTTGTGGGCAATTCTCAAGGCTCGTATCCGGAATGAAGACACTTCCACTCTTGCTAAGCTAGTGGAAGCGCTACGGGCCGCTTGGGATAAAATCTCGAAGGAGCTGTGCGAGAAGCTCATCAACTCCTTCCCCAAACGCCTTGCAGACGTCATCCAAAGGAAGGGTGGCCATTGCAAGTATTAATTGAATGAATGATGAGTAATTACAAATAAATTCATAAATCCAAGTTGTGTTTTTTTATTTTTCTTGAATTTTTCTATCTGCCTTTCATTTTTTATCTAATTTTTTGCTCAACCGGACAAAGCAATGGGCGCTAGCTGTATATGTAAACATATTTTTATGTTTATGTATATATTTGAGTATAGAAATCAGTAAGTTTCCTTTTCAGAGTTCGTGCTTGTGTGTTGTAGTGTACGATATCTCCGTGGAGCCCGCGGCAGTTAGGCCACCATGGTGTAATTTCATGGGTCGCGATCGAGTTTGACTACGGTCTCTCTCTCTCTCTCTTTGAGGTCGTTCACCCTTTACTACGTTTTACCTTTACTACGTCCTGGGTAGCTTCCTTCCCGTGTCGGGTGGGGTTGCTACGCCGTACTTTTTATCTCAATTAGTTTATGAATCTAATTGTATTTGTTAACTTTTCAGCTTTTTGTAGAACGCTTCCTTTCGGGGTTTTCGTTCTTTCTTTAGTGAATATTCATATTTGAATTACATAATTATAATTGTTATAATTCTGTGTTTGTTACAGCTCTCCTTCTGTGAGTGTAAGTGGATTTGAGGGCACGTGCCTGTTGTGTAATTCTTGTGTTCTTTTCCCTCGGGATTCCTCTTCGGAGTCTTCCCGGGGGAATGAATGTTAACTTATTACTTTATTTTTTTTTTTCCACAGTTAACGATCTAGTTTCGCTTGTATAATGTGACAACGAAGCGAGCTGTCTTGTTGGGGCCTGGGGAGTCTGCTGTTGCTGCCTCCCCTATAGAACTTTGTCAGGGGCGTGTCTCCTTCTCCTGGAAGTGCTCCCGTGACGACTGACAGCTCTTCAGTTCATTTTAGAACTCTCAGGAGGCTCGCCTCCTTGGGTGGGTAACTTCCCTTCCGAGGGAAAGTTCCCTGTCCAGGCTTGAGTTTTTCCCTTCGGGGGGAACTCCTCTTACCTTATTTTTGTTCCTGGTCCTCCGGCGGTTATGCTCTTGGTGCTGAGCGACCGATTTTGTAACCTTGCTCAAGGGGCTGAGCGGTTGCAAGCTCAGACCATGGAATTCGTGCGACTATGCTCTTGGTGCTGAGCGGTTGCAAGCTCGGACCATGGAATTCGTGCGACTATGCTCTTGGTGCTGAGCGGTCGCACCTGCAGCTACGCTCAAGGGGCTGAGCAACTGCAGGAGCCCCTTTTCGGAGGATTGCTCTTTTTAGGTCACTTGCTGACCCGTCTCTTCTACGAAGTGTTCCTCTTTCGTTCGCGAGGGAGGACACTCGTAGAGACTCCTCTTCAGAGGACTCTTCTGCTGTTGTTGCTGTTGTTGCTGAAGGCTCAGTCCCCTTCGGGGGGCAGCTGAGCCCTACGGTCTCTCCTGCGAGTGCTTCTCCCCCGGGGGGAAGTTCACCACAGAGACTCCTCTTCGGAGGACTCCTCCTGCTGTTGTTGCTGTTGTTGCTGAGCGCTCATTCCGGGCAGAGAAATGTTCTCTCCGACAATCTGAGCAGAGACTCACAGATAGAGAGTACCTGGGGGTCTTTGGCCTCTAGTAACCAGCAAAGTCCTGGCCTGGGGGACCTGATCACGACAGCCTGGAACTTCAAGCTGCCGCTCTACTACCCCCCAGTCTCAGACCCCAAGGCTCTTTAGCAAGATGCTTTCCGGTGACGGGGGGGGGGACAGCATCGATGCCTACGTATTCCCACCATTTTTGTCTGTTGAGAAGGGGTCTCAACGAGACCTGATGGTCGGCCAACCTATCGATGACCCTGAGAGCTCCGCTGCAACTTTACGCAGAACGGTTTCCGGACCTTCTGCATCCTCTGGCGGAACTCCTGGGAGAGCTTCTTCCACGACACAGGCTACTTAAACGACCACACTGCAACATCTATCACAAGCCGTAGCATCGCTTCGGCTTCACACCTGGAGACTATACGCCCCCTCCTCACAAAGAGGCACCCCGCAACAGTCGCGGAGCGGAGGTCGCGTCACCTGCGATAGTCATCCGCAGGGGTCTACCAGGCGAAGTGGAGAGTCTTCTGTGGTTGGTGTCGTGGGAGAGGTACCTCTCCCCTTGATGCCTCTACTCCAGCAATAACGGAGTTATTGTTTATCGGCGGGAGGAAACTCGTTTTCCGCTCTCGGCAGTGAAGCCTATCGCTCAGCCTTAACCTGGCCTTCAGGCTGAAAGGAATAGACTTTTTCCTCCCCGCTGGATCTTTCTTCGCTCATGCGAAGCTACGAATGTACCTGCCCCCAGTCGGAATGAGACCTCCTCCATGGAGCATGGTTCGGGCTCTTAAGACCCTTAAGAGATCTTCTTGCGAACCATTACGTCAGGCCTCTAATCGTCACCCGTCTTGGAAGATGGTGCTCCTGCTCGCTCTGGCGTCGGCCAAGTGTGTAAGCAATCTTCATGGTCTCGTACGACTCCGCCCTTTCAAGAGGATAGGGGGAGGTAACATTCAGGTTCGTTCCTGAATTGATTTCTAGACTCAGAATCTTGGAGTCCCGGACCTTCGGTTCGACTCCTTCAAGATTTCGAGTCTCCGTTCTGTAACAGATGACCCAGACCTTCTCCTACTTGCCAGTAAGTAACCGAGGGGTTATCTTTAAGAACAGCTGCAGTTTGTCCTCACGTGCAAGCCCGGTTTGGGAGCACAGGAAGGACGCAGGGGAGGGTCACCAAGTATGCCTTTTCAGCCCGGATTCTAGGGCATTCATCTCGACCTGAATCCAGACTCTCCCCGTCACGTCGTCCTACAGCCCACGATGTCGGATACATCGCAACATCCCTGGCCTTCAAGAGGGACTACTCTGTGACGCAGGTGCTGCAAGCTGGAGTCTGGAAGCGTCTAGGGACCTTCGCAGCCCTCTTCCTGCAGGACGTGACCCACAGGGGTATCGATACGTTTCTATCGCCCTGTGGTGGCTACACAACAGCTGGTCTAACCTCAGGCTCCTTTTTGGACAGGTAGCAGAAGGTTGAGGGCATTGTTACCAGGTTTTAGACTGCATGAACCGAAGAAGAATGTCTGGCCCTTACTTCTTTCTTCATCCTCCCCTCTCCTGGGGAAAGCAGCATCCTGGTCTCTGCATAGCTGACCTCAAACCTCTGCAGGTAAACCATGCTTCTTTGTGTTCCAAGTATTGAGATAATACTGTCGCGTCCCCCATACCCTGACGAGGTGGTATTGGGAACGTCCTAACCCAGAGTTCCGTCTAAGAACTCCATATCAACTGCCTAGGACGAGTCACACTTTCTTCCTTCACACACAAGCTTATGTAGGCCACACGTTTCCTTTTGGAGCAAGGAACTTGTGAGGTGCAGGGACTCCTTTTCTCGAGTGCGACTCACTCGGATTCTGAGTCCCCGGGTAAGCCAAAGCCAGTATGGCTGGGGACTTTCCACCCTTCCTAATGGGTAAGTCACTCTATGTAAATAGCGTGGTTTGTATTTCGGTTACGGAACAAATGACAAATTCGGAGATAATTTGTATTTTTCCTAACCATACAAACCTTAGCTATTTACACATATTTGCCCGCCAGCCCTGTCCCCCAAGTCAAGTCCTACCTCTAAGTGAAGTGAGACATTTCACCGGTGTGTGAGGGGGGAGGGGTAGCAAGCTACCCCTCCCCTACCCCTGCTAACTAGCGCGGGGGTAGTAAACCCTCGTTAAAATCTAATGGCTCGTCAATTTCAGCTACGCCGAAAGTAAACCCTATGTAAATAGCTAAGGTTTGTATGGTTAGGAAAAATACAAATTATCTCCGAATTTGTCATTTTATAGAGTTGCAGTAATCAATCCTGGTAATAACACATTGTTCCATAACTGAA
The DNA here is from genome assembly GCF_036898095.1 of Palaemon carinicauda. NCBI lineage: Eukaryota > Metazoa > Arthropoda > Malacostraca > Decapoda > Palaemonidae > Palaemon > Palaemon carinicauda. The sequence continues at coordinate 62,602,409 of NC_090726.1, read as the reverse complement.
ATACAAACCATGCTATTTGATATGGGTAATTACTTTCGGTGTAGCTGAAATCACGAGCTATTAGAATTTTAACGAGGGTTTACTACCCCACTGCTAGTTAGCGGGGGGTAGGGAGGGTAGCTTGCTACCCCCCCCCTCACACACACCCGTGCTGAGCTCACTTTGCTCTCGGCTCAGGTGCTAGACGGACGTGTCCACTGTCACCCTCGCCTTCTCTGACAGCCATTACTAATCTTTTGTTTGCTTTTTCTTTGACATGTGAAGTTGGCCTCTGCGATGCGTAAGTGTCCCGGTTTACCTGACCGCCCTTGTGGTACTTATATGTCGGTGGTCGAAACGGACCCTTACACCTTGTGTCCTTACTGTAGGGCCAACGATGTGATAAGAGTAACGTATGTGGTGAGTGTAGGGAGTGGTCTACCTCCCAGTGGGAGAGGTTTTCCCGGCACCGGAAGAAGTCCAGGCGGGACATTTCTCCTTCGAAGGTTTCTTTGAAAGGAGAAAATCCCAAGGGCTCTTCTTCCGTGCCCCAAACCTCCTCTGAAGCTCCCACTCGATCGGTTTCTTCCAAGAAGCTGTCAAGTGGTAGCGTAGGCTGCAGTTCTGTTGACTGATCTCGGGGTTTGGGAGAGGGAGTTGCCTCCCATAGCGAGGCAGCTGCTCCTCCTCCCCCGGGGAGGATTTATTTTCAAATGTCAATGTAACTAATAATGATTTGTTGCAGCTTTGGGCTTCCTTGGGGCTTGAGGGTTCGCCCTCCAAGGAAGCCTTGTTTGACATAATCAAATTAGGAGCAGCTGTCAAACAATCGCCGACTTTAGCAGAGGTTGATCCTCTGTCTATCGTCGACGTTGTTGTGGCAGAGGCTTCTGATGAGTTGTATCAAACCTCTGCTCCTGATGTTGCTGATGTAGCTGAAGGCTTAGTTCCCCCCTCCGAACATCCTTCGAGGGAGGAACTAAGTCCAACGGTCTCTCCTGCCGGTGATTCTCCTCCTCGGGGGAGTTCACTAACAGAGACTCCTCTTCTGAGGACTGCTGGTCAGCCTGCTGACCCCAGGGCCCCCAGAGGGCGTATAAGGCGTAAAGCCCGCCTTCCTCTTCGCCATAGAGGACTTCCTTCACCTCACAAGGGTGTTAGGAGGCGCCTCTCCGGCTCGTCATCACCGCAGTCCGCCGCAGAGGAACCTCGCCATCGTTCGCCGACCCTTCCAGCTACATCCCTGGACCTCTCCGGAGATCGTTCGCAATCTCCTTTGGTGGAAGGTCGTCCTTGCAAAATTCCATCGCGTGAGCGCCAGCGCGACCACCAGCGCCATCCCACGCGCGAGGTTGCAGGACGACGCGCGGCCAGATCATCGTCATCGCGTTCCCCCCGCAAGCGCAGAACAGCGCGCTCGCCGGAGGGAGGGAGAACTCCGGATAGGTCCAGGAACTTTCCTTCTTCTTTTCAGGTAGAACCTGCTTTGGTAACTCCTCCTAGGGATCGAACGATCCCCTTCCCTCCAGAGGGAGTATCTGACAGCGCAGCTGTCAGTCGGCAGCCCTGGTTTGGGTCCCTTGTCAGAGCGGTCGTACAGGCTTTTAAGCCTGTTCTCTCTGAGCTGGGCCACAAATCGGTGGCAGTTTCGACTTCCCTGAAGAGGGAGAGAGGAGTAGCTGACGTGGTGACTTCTGCAAGGGCGAAGCTGACTCCTTGGAAGTCTTTGAGGAAGGCCTCCTCCCCCCCCCAGACTTTCTCTCCCTCCCTTTCGGACGAAGATTTCCCGTCCTTAGGGGAGTCATGTGAGGTGAGGCGTTTCCCCATCGCACCAATGAGGGAAACCCCACCTCGCGCAGAGAAGTCTTCTCGGGTAGGGGTGGAGAAGAGCCTCCCACCATCACTGTTGGAGTCCTGTATCCCTCCCAGGAGGGAGTTGAAGGACTCCAAGACTATTCTGGAGTCATCCTCAAGGATTAGACCAGAGCCAGCCAAGCCCTTGGAAAACGTCCACGAGTCCCCCCAAGAAGAGCCTTTGGGGACAGGAGACTTCGCTGCCAGCCCTTCAGGAGGAAAGCTACAGGAGTCAGAGCATGCGTTCTGGCAGGTTCTGACCCTTATGAGGAATCTCAATGGATTCGCGGACCCAGAGATTCCTCCTCGTGAGGGCAAGGACACGGTCCTGGACCGAGTCTTTGGTATTCAAAAACCCTCTAGGGCTAGCGCGGCTTTGCCCTGGTCCCAAGGGGTCAAGAGTGCCAGAGATAAGGTCGAGGGCCAGCTCTCCGAGCTTGCCTCCTCCAGCCGTTCCAGCGCCGGTAACATACTCCTCCCGCCTCCTCGTGTCCATCAGAGGAGGTACTTCGAGATCATGGAGGAGACTTGTTTAGCTCTTCCCTTATACCACTCTTTGGAAGAGCTTACCAGGGAAGTCCCTCTAGAGAGACTCTCCACCCGACAAGTGTCTTTCTCGCCTACGGAGATCCTCAGCCAGGAGAAGGTGGCGAAGTGTGCCATGCAGGCAACTTCGTGGCTGGACATCTGGCTAGGGTCTCTGGGCATCCTGTTATGATATAAGGACTTGTTCAAGGAGAGTACCAGGAGGGCCATGGAGACCTTTCTACTTTCAGGCACTCGTACCATCGAGTTTCTAGCCCACCAAGTCTCGAACTTGTGGGCTAATACCATCTTGAAGCGTCGAGATGCGGTGTCTGAGAGATTCCACCAAAAGGTTCCCAGCACCGAGACCAGCAGGCTCAGACTTTCTTCCATTTTGGGGAGGAATCTGTTTGAGCCTAAGGACGTGGAGCAGGCAGCTGAGAGGTGGAGGAAGTCCAACCAGGACTCTCTCCTACATAGGGCCTTAACATCAAAGCCCTATAAACCTCCAGCAACCCAACAACCATGCCCTACCAAGACCACGAAACCGGCAGTGGCAGCAAAGACAACGGTGTCAAAGCCCTTTCTTGCCAAGGACAAGAAAGGGAAAAAGTCCTCCAGGGGAGGGAAAAATCCTAGAGGGAGTGGCCGACGTCACAAACGCAAGGATTGGCAGTCCCCCTGCATGTCCACCAGTGGGGGGATGCCTACAAAGTTGCGCAAGCAGGTGGCAGCTACTCGGGGCCGATTCCTGGACGATTTCCGTAATCAGTCAAGGATATCGCGTCCTGTTCATAACATCTCTACCTCCCCTGACAGCGAATCCAGTGTCGTTGAGCTCCCTTGTTATGGGATCGGCAAAGGGGCAAGGCCTTCGGGCAGAAGTCGAGACCATATTGAAGAAGGGCGCTCTCCAAGAGTTCGTCGACGGGTCCCCAGGCTTCTTCAGTCAACTCTTTCTTGTAAAGAAGGCGTCTGGAGGCTGGAGACCAGTCATCGACCTCTCAGCTCTGAACAGGTTTGTCAAGCAGACCCCGTTCAGCATGGAGACGGCAGACACGGTCAGACTTGCAGTGAGACCGCAAGACTTCATTTGTACAGTGGATCTGAAGGACGCGTACTTCCAGATCCCAGTCCATCCGTCTTCAAGGAAGTACTTAAGATTCTGCCTAGACAACAAGATCTACCAGCACCTCAGGTTTTCACCAGTGTGTTCACCCTGATATCGTCGTGGGCACACAGGATCGGCATCCGTCTCCTCCGTTATCTGGACGACTGGCTGATCCTAGCAGACTCGGAGTCAGCCCTTCTTCGACACCGAGACAAACTTCTGGGGCTTTGCCAAGATCTGGGGATCATAGTAAATCTCGAGAAATCTCTGCTTCCTACTCAAAGACTGGTATATCTAGGCATGATCATAGACACCAATCTCCACAAAGCCTTCCCATCAGACGACAGGATAGCAAGGCTGAGGAGGGTCGCGAGTCCTTTCCTCAGACGAGAAGAACTCCCAGCCCAATCGTGGTTACGTCTCCTCGGTCACCTCTCATCCTTGGCCCGTCTAGTTCCCAACGGTCGCCTCAGAATGAGGTCTCTGCAATGGCCACTCAAGTCCCGGTGGAATCAAGGACACTATTCCCCGGACGTCATGATCCCTATGGGTCCTGCGGAACGGACGGATCTTCAGTGGTGGGTGACAGACGAGAACCTACGAAGGGGAGTGGATCTTCTCGTCCTCCCCTGGATTTGATGCTGTTTTCGGACGCCTCAAAGAAAGTGTGGGGGGCCCACGTTCTGCACCACAGGACCTCAGGCCTGTGGTCAGAATCAGAAAAGTGCCTCCATATAAATCTGCTAGAAATGAAGGCCGTATACCTGGCCCTTCAACAGTTCCAACAATACCTGGCGGGTCACTCTGTGGTGGTGATGAGCGACAACACCACAGTAGTGGCTTACATCAACAAGCAGGGAGGTACCTTTTCAGAGCAGCTATCCCATCTCCCAGTAGAAATACTGAGATTGACCGAAGTCCACTCGATTCCACTATCGGCTCGCTTCATTCCAGGCAAGAGGAATGTGCTCGTCGACTGTCTGAGCAGAGCGTCTCAGATAGTGAATAACGAGTGGTCTTTGTATCATCTAGTAGCCAACAAAGTCCTGACTTTGTGGGGTTCCCCGACTGTGGATCTGTTCGCTACAGCGTTGAACTTCAAGCTCCCGCTGTACTGCTCCCCAGTCCCGGATCCTAAGGCACGCTGGCAAGATGCCTTCCATCAACGGTGGGACAACATCGACGTTTATGCCTTTCCCCCGTTCTGTCTGACGAGGAGGGTACTCAACACGACCAGAATATCGGTCAATCTCTCGATGACCCTGATAGCTCCACTATGGCATCACGCGGAATGGTTTCCAGACCTTCCACAACTCCTAACAGAACTTCCGAGAGAACTCCCTCCACGACACAAGCTACTCAGACAACCACACGTCAACATCTTTCACAAAGCCGTAGCTTCACTTCGACTTCACGCCTGGAGACTATCCAGCATCTCCTCGCAGAGAGGAGGGGTCTACCAGGCAAAGTGGAGAGTTTTCTGTGGTTGGTGTTGTGGAAGGGGTATCTCTCCACTCGATGCCACTATTCCAGCAATAGCGGAGTTCTTCGTGTATTTGCGAGAAGAAATGCGCCTTTCAGTCTCGGCAGTGAGAGGCTATCGCTCGGTCTTAAGTCTTGCCTTCAGGCTCAAAGGAGTGGACATTTCTTCTTCGCTGGAACTTTCTCTACTCATACGAAGTTATGAACTTACCTGCCCTCAGTCGGAAGTGAGACCTCCTCCATGGAACGTGGTTCGAGTTTTCAGGTCTCTTAAGAGACCTCCCTTCGAACCATTACGCCAGGCTTCAGATCGCCACCTGACTTGGAAAACGGTGTTCCTACTTGCTTTGGCTTTGGCCAAACGAGTCAGTGAACTTCATGGTCTCTCGTATGACATCGCCCATTCAAGGGGATGGGGGGAGGTAACGTTCAGATTCGTCCCTGAGTTTGTTGCTAAGACTCAGAATCCGGGAGTGCCAGACCCTTGGTTCAACTCTATCCAGATTTCGAGTCTTCGTTCTGTAACAGATGACCTAGACCATCTCCTACTGTGCCCAGTAAGGAGTGTGAGGCTCTATCTTAAGAGAACAGCTGCAGTTCGTCCTCACGTGCAGGCATTGTTTGTAAGCACTGGGAGGACAAAGAGGAGGGTTACCAAGAATACCATCTCAGCTTAGATTCGTAGGGTAATCCATCTGTCCCTGAATCCCGACCCTCCTCTGTCACGTCGTCCTAGAGCACATGATGTCAGGGGCATAGCTACGTCCCTGGCCTTCAAGAAGAACTACTCAGTGACGCAGATTCTACAAGCAGGGGTGTGGAAGCGTCAGACGACCTTCACAGCCCACTACCTGCAAGACGTGACCCACAGGAGGCTCGATACGTTCTCTATCGGCCCTGTGGTGGCTGCACAACAGCTGGTTTAGACCTCAGGCTCCTTAATGGATAAGTAGCAGAAGGTTGAATGCATTGTTACCCGGTTTTAGTCTGCATGAATGAAAAGGTATGTGTGGCCCTTATTCTTTTCTTCATCCTCCCCTCTCTTGGGGAAAGCAGCATCCTAGGTTCTCTGCACAGCTGACCTCAAACCACTGCAGGTAAACCATGTTCCCTTGTGTTCCTAGTATTAAGCTAATACTGTCACGTCCCCATACCCTGACGAGGTGGTATTGGGAGAGTCCTAGCCTTAAGTTTCCATCTAAAGGACTTCAGGTCAACCTCCTAGGACGAGTCACACTTTATTCCTTCACACACAGCTTATGTAGGCTGCAGCCCTTGCAGAGCAAGGTGCTAGCAAGGTGCAGGGACTCCTTATTGTTGAGTGCCGACACACTCAGATACTGAGTCCCCGGGCAAAAAGCCAATAGCCAGTAATGGCCAGGACTTACCACCCTACCTAAGGGTTGAGTCACCCATATTAAATAGCGTGGTTTGTATTTCAGTTACGGAACAAATGACAAATTCGTAGGTAATTTGTATTTTTCCTAACTATACAAACCTTAGGTATTTAATCAAACTCGCCCGCCAGCCCTGTCCCCGTGAAGTCCTACCTCTAAGCAAAGTGAGCTCAGCACAGGTGTGTGTGAGGGGACGGGTAGCAAGCTACCCCTCCCTACCCCCTGCTAACTAGCGGTGGGGTAGTAAACCCTCGTTAAAATTCTAATGGCTCGTCATTTCAGCTACGCCGAAAGTAATTACCCATATTAAATAGCTTAGGTTTGTATAGTTAGGAAAAATACAAATTACCTACGAATTTGTCATATTTAGTGATGCAAGAAGTGTCTTACAAGCTTTAGAAGTTTTCAGTTTCAGTAACCCTTTAGTCTTAAAGATTTTAGAGTGGCTTTTTATTATTGGGCTGAGAGGTATAACAGTGCGATTTTGCTGGGTTCTGGCACATGTAGTTGTGCTTGGAAATGAGAAGGCAGATATACTGGCAAAGAATGCTGCAGCCGAGTTGCTACCAAGAAGGTATCCCATTCTTTGTGATGATTTTTCACCTATCATCAAGGATTATATTTATAATAATTGGTAAGAGCATTGGAATGGTTAGTTGTTGATAAAATGAGAGAAATAACGAATGTTATATAATCTAAGAGGTATAACATGATGCCCCGAAAGTGGGAGACCACTCTTTGTCATCTCCACATTGGTCACACTTGGTTGGCACAAGTTTCTGCTAACTGGCCAACACTAGCCATATTGTGATGACTGTTTGGTACTCTTTACAGTGAGGCATTTGTTGACCGAATGCCCCACTTATAACACCTTAAGAAATGGATATCTGTCTGAGGCTTGAGGTGAGGATGTCAGGTTCATTCTTGCCATGATTCTTGGACAAGTGTCATATCATGCTAGCGGTATTTTTAGATTTATTTCAGAAGTAGGTCTTCTGAAAGCTATATAACTTTTATAAGGACATCTTTTCTTTTATTGTATGAAGTTGAATTTCCTTTTATTCTTTATATATAGCAAATGATACCGGCATCAATGACCTTAATGTCAGGATGCTAGAAAACTCTCAATCAATCAATCAATCTAGCACTTACTGCAGGTTCTCCAGACTCGCCTGTCGCAATATCTCTAGCACTTACTGCAGGTTTTCTAGATTTGTTTGCTCCAGTATCTCCAGCATCATCTGCAGGTTCTCCTGCTTTTCGATACTTTGCAATGCCCCTTCCAGTGTCAAGCCACCCACAGTAGTGGAGATAGGTTTTTTTTACTGTTTTGTACCATTAAACCATATATTTCTGGGTCGATCTGTGACGCCCGGTGAAAAGGGTCCTTCTTTACACTTTTCTTATATAAACCTTCCAAATATACCAGAGAAAGATAAAAGCATGGAATGCAGAGGTTACTACCCTCGCGCGAGCACCTTGTGGGTGTCGTGTATAAAGCAGGGGCGTGTGAAAGCCACTATTCACAGGCTATCTTCCATTTAGATAATTCCTTCATCAAAGGGAAGGGCCGTAACAGAGGCCCTAGATACCACACTTGAACCACGCCACCGACGCCTAACACGAAAGCCCTCTAGGTCATCCTTCTGGTTTGGACTTGCTCGCAATTTTTTGTGCTCTTGGTGTTTTTCCCGTTTCTGGATTTAATTCATCATGACTGAAGCTACTACTTCACCTTTACCAATGTTAAGTATAATGAATCCTGCTCCTATATTACTCTTCTTCGGAAGACTTTATTTCTAACGGCTTTGGCCTCGGGTGCTAGAATCTCAGAACTAGCAGCTCTCTCACGAAACTCAGAAAACATAGATTTCCTCCCTTCAGGTGAAGTACTTCTTTCTCCAGACAGAGCTTTCCTAGCTAAAAATGAGGACCCACAAAATAGGTGGTCAACTTGGAAGATTATTCCTCTTCCCCAAGATACCTCTCTGTGTCCAGTCACTACTCTCAGGGCCTTTTTAGCTAGAACTGCCACCCGCTCGTCTGGCCCCTTGTTTATCAGGGAACAAGGAGGTACTATTTCCATTCAAGGCATCAGACAACAAATCCTCTACTTCATTAAACATGCTAATCTGGAATCATTTCCCCATGCTCATGATATCCGGTCAGTAGCTACCTCCATCAATTACTTCCAAAATATGGATTTTGATGACCTCAAAAAATACACGGGTTGGAAATCTCCTATGGTTTTCAAACGCCACTATCTAAAGAACTTACAGGCCCTTAAATACCCAACGGTTGAAGCTGGGAGTCTTATCTCTCCCCATTAATCTCTTGTTCTTCCTTTCTTCCATCTCTTCTCTTCTCCCTCCTACCCGCCACTCACACCACGTCGCCACTCTCCTGGGTGGTTCGTTAGCCCTAAGTTTATTACCATGTTTAATTCCTTTGGTTTAACTGTTATGTATTTACCGTTACTTTAATGTTTGGATATTCTTAGACATGTAAGTTTTGATGCTCTTGCGTTTGGATACTTGGATGGTTCCTTGTCTTCATATTTATTTAGCCTTACGTTCACTATGTCCTTTGGCTAGTTTGTAATTTTATGTTTACTTACATTATTATATTATATTATTTTGTTACATGGTGTTTGTATTCTCCTCATTATGTTATTATTTTATTGGGCTTGGAAGGCATTCTCTGGTACATTTTCACCGGGCGTCACAGGTCGACCCAGAAAAGGGATTTTGACGAAGGAAAAATCTATTTCTGGGGAGAGACCTGTGACGTCCGGTGAAACCCTTCCCTGTTATTTTGTACGTTCCCACCCTTTCCTTTCCAAGCCATGTGTTCTGGCAGAAGGATGTCCTAGAGGGCGTTCGTGTTAGGCGTCGGTGGCGTGGTTCAAGTGTGGTATCTAGGGCCTCTGTTACGGCCCTTCCCTTTGATGAAGGAATTATCTAAATGGAAGACAGCCTGTGAATAGTGGCTTTCACATGCCCCTGCTTTATACACGACACCCACAAGGTGCTCGCGCGAGGGTAGTAACCTCTGCATTCCATGCTTTTATCTTTCTCTGGTATATTTGGAAGGTTTATATCAGAAAAGTGTAAAGAAGGACCCTTTTCACCGGGCGTTACAGGTCTCTCCCCAGAAATAGATTTTTCCTTCGTCAAAATCCCTTTTTTCCATTTTATTTGATTCCTGGTTGTTTCCATATCTTACAAGTGATTTTATGTCTTAGATTATGACTTTACTGTACTCAGGGCCGTTTCTAGTCATAGGCGAACTAAGCAATTGCCTTGGGCCCCCAAGAGACTGGGGGCCCCTTGTAGCTTGGAAAATTAAAATTTCCTAGGGGGTCCCCGATGTAAAGTTGAAATTTTAGATTTAAAGATTTTAAATTTGAAGATTTAAAGATTTTGTCATGTGCTCCTTATATTATGTGTACTATATACCTATGACAATTTTCATCTATAAGCATTTGTGTAATTGCAATTGTTTACATTTTACAGATTTCTGTGCTATATAATTAGTTGGACCCATCATTCCCCTTAGGGAGAGGATTGAAAAAACAAAGATACAATAATGGCATCAAAATTAAGTTTTCTCAAAGGCGCAGAAAAGCTAAAGAATGAGTAAAGTGATGTAGAAAAACACTCAAAAGATGAAGGTAAATAATTTATTTTATAATTTAAAGAATTATTTTTTACATTTTTGTTCTATCACCTAATACAAACAATTTCGCTCTTTACATTGGATATTTCAGCGAAAGCTGAAACTAGCCATAAGACTTTTTAATGAGGTGTAACTACCCATTGCTAATTAGCAGGGGTGGGGTAGCAGGGTGTGGTAAACCCCCCCCCCCCCACACACACACACACACTCTCTCTCTCTCTCTCTCTCTCTCTCTCTCTCTCTCTCTCTCTCTCTCTCTCTCTCTCATATTAACCCTTAATAAACTGGCTATTGACTTATAAACTTTTCAGGGAGTGGACATCCTCCCAGTTGGAGCTGTTCAGTGGATGGCGGAAGGAGAAGTCTTGGCTTCTTACTCCATCGTCTCGTTCCCTCCACGTAGTCTACTCGTTCGACCTAGATCAACTAACCCATGGACAACCCTTAGGTGCGGACACCATTGCTTCCCCTAGCGAAGCAAAGGTACCAACCACTCCTTTCCCTGGCGAAGTAATGGCGCCAACCACCGAGGGAGTTTCTCTTGTTGTTGCCTTGCTTCCTGTGGCAACTCCTGCCTTCCTAGGGGCGTTCGGGTGTGTCTGTTGAGGAATGGCTTACGAGGGTGCTACAGTAGAGGCACAGCGGGAGGGTACACCTGGCCTCCAAGGGGTTAACCAGTCATCCCCTCCAAGACTGGAGGTAATGGACCACTAGAGTTCTCGTGCCTTTAGCTGCAGCACTCTGCATCTGCTTACCCTTCATTCATGCAGCTCCGTAGTACGAAGGAGAGCAGTTATAGACTAGTTCCCCTTGGGGTTACTAGTCAGGTAATCCTCTCAAGGAGAACTCAGAAACTGACAACTGTTATGTTTCACAACTCGCAGGTTACGATGCGTGCCGCCAGCCCGAGCCTACTCAGCATGTTGAGTATGTTCACAAAGTATGATGTATGGAGTTCCTTAACACAACTAGTATTGTGAGCATTACTCCGTCAGGGGTATTGCAGCAGATTATGATGCCTCTCCCATCGACAAGTCTTGTGAGCTATAAACTTTCAGGGTTATTGCCACAGGTGGTCATTCCTGCTGACCGCTTGCAGTCGTCGCCTCTCCCATAGTACCCCCAGGGTACGAGTTGTGAGCAATATCCCTTTAGATAGTGATACCTTTTGACTACTTACAGTCGCTGCCTCTCTCATTGACGAATCTTGTAGGCTATAACCCTTTGGGGTTATTGCTGCATGTAGTGATGCTCGCCAACTGCTTGTGGCCACCGCCTCTTACCATAAGGGACAACAAAGCTCTTGGAGTTTTGCGAGACCAGGTCCTTGGGGATCCCGCCTCACGATTTCCTCCTCTTATAGGAAAGAGCCTGTTTTTCCCTTTTGTGCCTCAGCGTACAGAAAAATCTTTCTCAGCCTTGCTCGCCACCTTACGAGCTTGTGCCTCTTCCTAGAGCATGCTAGACAATTCGTCAACCTCCTCTGGGAGCGCTGGTGAGTATGGGTGTTCTTTTCATGATTGGTCTCACAAACCCTTTCATGCAAGAGATTGAACCCAGACAATATAAGCTAAAGTTCTCTGATGAAGGACTGGCCAAGCTCCTGTAACCTAATCATACGAGAGAGGGAACCCTGACACTACGCCTCAACGAGCTTTTCTCACCGATGAGGGTCTGGGGGAGCTCTTCTAACCTATTCATGCGAGAGAGCAAGCCCAAACACTACGTGCTAATGAGAGCTCGCTGACAAAGGTCTGGGTGAGCTCCTCTCTCTGTTGAGGTCGGCGCAACTACAGTTGCTTGCTAACACCTCCTTAGTAAGGTTTGGCATCAGCTACTTCAGTTACACATGCTCGCTTGCTTATACAACCGCCAGACCTCGCCACGGAGGTGGAAACCTGTGGCAATACAATGAGGCTCGTAAGACAGAAACCTCTGGGGTTATTTTCGCAAATGGGGATGGCTGCTGACCACTTGTGGTCACTGCATTCCACATTGTGCCCCCAGGGCACAAAGAGTCTCATGAAACATAATCCTTCAGGGTTATTATCTCTGACTTCTCCCTACGGGATAGAAAGCTCATTGGAGCACTTGGCCTCCAACCCCTTGCGATATCTGCCCAACCCTGCCATGCCCTCGGGGCACAACAGTCCTGTGAGGTACAGTATAACATAACCCTTCGACATTATTCCCTCGACTATATTCCCGGTGGGATGGAATCAGCTTGTGCATACTTTTACGAATAATAGAATTCACTTACAGGTGTGATTGTCATGTCTACGAGGCAGCGAGGCGAACGCCTACTATCAACAAGGGTCATATCACTTCGCTTGCTGCATGTGCTCTTCGTGGGCGCACGTACCCTCACGAACATGCTCACATTACTATGGCTAGTCAATGATCAATTCCTTTTGACCAATGATGTTGTGCTTGCTCGCACACACATTATACCTGCCGGCACCTACTACTACTAATGACGCAGGCTGTTCACTACGCTAGTTGCGTGCATTACACTCATGGGCATGTACTTGCCTGTGTGGAGTAGCAAAGGCTATTTACCATCATACAGAAACAAATAAATTGGAACCTTGTTCCTATACATCATTAGATCTCCTCATGTGATGATTTTATTCCTCGGGGAAAGTGAGGTTATTCATGACCCTCCTACCTTCCTGTAACAAGACATATAAAGTCTGCCCTCAAGTGGGCTCATCTTCATCTCAATCAGGTTCCCTTTGGATTGAACAATAGGAGCCTATGGCAGTTTTGCTGATCAGGAACGGGTAGATACGAAATGTATTTGCATTTTCTAAGGGATATCTGGTGTAGGAAGGAGATCTCATGTGCGAATACAATATTTATCAATGTTCTCCAATCGAGTTTCGGGCGCAAGGAAGCATTCGGGCTGCACCCGGATTTTCGTTCTACCCCAGGATACCCGTCGCAGGGGATTCCTGCCGTAGATAGGAGGAAATTTACCTTGTATAGAGGAGTCTTGTGCAGAGTAGTGCACCCATCCACTGTACACTAGCGAGTTCACAAGAACACATTTGCCAATGTTTTATGCTTCTGCATTGCAATTACCACAGATATGCGCTACCTCGGTAGCACATACTCACTCACTATCGTGCTAGGCTTTGGCAACTAGACTGCAAAGCACAGGTACTTGCCACCTTACCTGCACACACCTATACAGGAGCTCGCTGATGTTTGCCTCACCAACGCTCGCCTCGCCATTCTGTGGTTGAGCAATCGCATTTGCTGGGGATCGCCAGTTTGGTGACACCCCATTCTATCTGTTTGCCCTCCTAAAGTAGTTGGCAAGAGTGCACTTGTTCGCAATGCTATGTAGAGCATACTCGCTTATCTATAAAATCAATCATCCTTGATGAACTAAACAGGTCATCTGGTTGTACTCTACCCTTTCTTGTTACACTTGAGAAGGGAAAGAAGCACTCATGTAAGCACTCCAACAGGTCCCCTTCTTTGCAAAGGGCGCATCCTAGTTCAGGGAACGAGTGAAGGCAGTTCAGCAGGTGGTCTCTGGACTGACCTAAGTACCTTCTCTTGTACCCCCTTTCGAGCTATCAGAGTCCTCTAGGATTAGTAGTCCTTTAGACCCCATATGCAGTAGCACTACTGCAAGGGAGGTGCCTCCTTTGCCTTCACCACATTTGATGTTCTTGGGGGATGCATCCAAAGAAAGTGGGGTTGGCTCACCTGTCATGACCATTGGCCTCTTGAGTTATGTTCCCACACCTATCAGTAGTGCCACACAAGTTTACCTGGATTTGAGCGCAGTGTTACTAGCTCTTAATCTCTTCTAAGGACTCCCTTCTTGTCACACCGTAGTGTTTTTTTTTCAGGAAAGCATGATGGTGGTAGTAGTATACCAAGGCAAAGATATTTTTCTGCCTGACTACTCTTCGTCTAGCCGTTAGAAGATGGAGTTGGATGTGAAGACTCGATTGCCCTATGCAACCTGAATCAGTGTGGGCAAGGAAACTTCCTAGCAGTCATTCTGAACAGGTGGACTCAGATAGTGGGCTTCAAGTGAGGCCCTCTGACTTCTGGAAAATACCCATGTATTTCTCCCCCTCCTGTCGGATGAGGAGACTCATTCTAGAAGGGCATCAACAGATCGGGTCATTGCTCGATGACCCTAATAGCTCTGCAGTGGCAGCAGGTAGAGTAGCACCCAGACCCTCTGTTTCTGCTTACAGAGGTATTGAGGAGCTGTTCTCTCCTTTCCCAATTATTATTATTATTATTATTATTATTATTATTATTATTATTATTATTATTACTAGCCAAGCTACAACCCTAGTTGGAAAAGCAAGATGCCATAAGCCCCAGGGCTCCAATGGGGAAAAATAGCCCAGTGAGGAAAGGAAATAAGGAAATAAATAAATGATGAGAATAGATTAACAATATATCATTCTAAAAACAGTAACAGCGTCAAAACAGATATGTCCTATATAAACTATTAACAACGTCAAAAGCAGATATGTCATATATAAAATATATAAAGACTCAAGCCAGCCTGGTCAACATAAGAACATTTGCTCCAACTTTGAACTTTTGAAGTTCTACTGATTCAACTACTCGATTAAGAAGATCATTCCACAACTTGGTAACAGCTGGAATAAAACTTCTAGAATACTGTGTAGGATTGAGCCTGATGATGGAGAAAGCCTGGCTATTAGAATTAACTGCCTGCCTAGTATTACAAACAGGATAGAATTGCCCAGGGAGATCTGAATGTAAAGGATGGTCAGAGTTATGAAAAATCTTATGCAAAATGCATAATGAACTAATTGAACAACGGTGCCAAAGATTAATATCTAGATCAGGAATAAGAAATTTAATAGACCGTAAGTTTGTGTCCAACAAATTAAGATGAGAATCAGCAGCTGAACACCAGACAGGAGAAAATACTCAAAACAAGGTAGAATGAAAGAATTAAAACACTTCTTCAGAATAGATTGATCACCAAAAATTTTAAGACTCTCAATAAGCCAATTTTCAATATTAAACTTACCCGATAATCATGTAGCTGTCAACTCCGTTGCCCGACAGAATTCTATGGAGGGATACGCCAGCTATCACAATACTAGAAGGGGGTGTACTTACCAGCGCCACCTGTGGCCAGGTACTCAAGTACTTCTTGTTGACACCTCCTCAATTATTCCTCTGTCGTGCTTCCGGCAAGACGTTCTGGGATACGCTTATGATCTTCGAGTATTTTCACGGCTAATTGGTGAAGTATTCTCTCAGATTTCGGCTGTCGCTTTACTGGAAACCTTCTTATATTAGCTAGATAGCTTTTATATAGTCCTGATTAACGGTTAACGATCTTTTGCTTGATTTTGGAACCCCCTTTGGCTAACTCTTTGGATTCAAGATGTCTGACATTTCGCAAGCCCCCTCCCATAGACGATGTAGGTCTTGCAATAGGCGTATTCCGAAGGCCTCGGTAGATCCTCACACCGCTTGTTCTGACTGTAGGGACAGGCCCTGTCAGTTAGAAAATCGATGTGAGGAATGCGCCGGACTTTCGGAACTGGAATTTGTCCGTCTTTTGAAATATTCAACTAAGTTAGAGAGAGGTAGAGTTAGGAGGAGTTCTTCTCACTCTTCACTTTTTTCCTCACCTCATGATCCCCTACCTTTTCCTACCCCTGTAGTGGCTACCCCCGAACCTACTGTTTGCCCTCCGCCTGATATGTCTGTTGTTTTGCGTGCTATTCAGGCCTTAGGCGATAAAGTAGAGTCAGTGGTAAGTGATCATAAGTCTCTGATGGCCGAAGTCAAGGAACTTAAGGTCAAGAGTGCAGTGGGTGGAATTAGTGCCAGTGCTGTGACGAGTGCTAGTGTCAGTGCAGTGCCAAGTGCTAGTGTCAGTGCCAGTGTGGTGCGTGAGGATACTTCTGTGCGAGCCAGTCGTCCTCCCAGTCCGGGACCTCTTGCAAGCTCCCAAGCCCAGGGGAGAAGCAATGTCGAAGGGCATAAGGGTTCGGCAGGCCTTGTTAGGCGCACAGAAGTATCCTCGGTGGTTGCGGGCGTGTCTTCCAAAGACCGTCACTCCCACCTGCAGACGATTGAGCCCGTCTTTTTCTCGTCCGCTGATCAACTGTCAGGGAAGAAACGTTGGTCTCAGGTCTCGAGACCACTTAAACGCAGAGTCCAGTCCGCGAGTGCTCAGCCAGGTTGCAGTCATTGGCTCAGCTCTGACTCGCCGCAGTCATCTGTCGACTGCACTCCGCCCAAGAGGAGTAAGGTTCTGCCACAACAGAGCTCGACTGTTAAGGCTTTACCTCAGCCTACTGTAGTTTCTGCCGACCCCAAGTGGACTCTTCTACAGTCCATGCAAGCACAGCTTTCGGACTTGATGCGTGAGTGTCGGGCTGAGAGTGTTGCGCCTCCGCCTCCGCCTACACTCCCTCCGCCTGCGCTCGCTCCGCCTGCGCTCGCTCCGCCTGATCGCAGTACCACCTGCCAGGCGTACGATGTTGAGCCTCGTTCTGAGTTTGCTGTTCCCTGTGGTGTTCAGCCTCCGCCTTCTTTAAGGCAACCTTTACAATGGGATCAGGAGGATTATACCTCTCTTCCTCCGCCTCCACTTGCTGCTCCACCAGTGGTGCAACACTCGGTTGAGGTACAACAACCTCTCCCGTCCATGAGTCAGTCTCCTCAGCTCTCGCTGCAGCGAGCTCAACCCTCCACAAGGCAAGCACCACTACACCTTAGCCTTGCGCCTCAGGAGCCTCAGCTTGCGAGACATTTACCTTGTTCTGCGCAGCCTCTACCTCATCGCACTCCGCTCACACCACAGGAACAGGAACTTGCTACTCCGCTTCCGCCAACAGCTCAGCAAGCGCAACCCTTGGGTTCAACCACTCATGCTAGGAGTCAGCCTCCTCCACCCATGCGCCTTCCTTCTGCTTCGTCTTTTATTCAGCCTTTGCAGTCTGAGCCTCAGGTTTTCCCTCAACAGTTACTTGAAGAGGAAACCACTAATATTGTTCCTACTCGTTCTGACTCTGCTGTTCAGCATTCTTGTCCGATCTCTTCGCTACACTCTGGTGATGAGGCGTCTGATGATGAGGCGGCACACCTGGATCCCTCGTCAGACGTGGATGAATCCAAGCCTTCTCCACAGTCTATTGACTTTCGTAAGGTCTTGGCTCTGCTTAGGGAGGTTTACCCAGACCACTTTGTCTCTGCTATTCCCCGCTCTCCGCCATCTGAGTTTTCGCTGGGCATACAACAAGCTAAGTCCACCTATACTAAGCTAGTCCTAGCAAGGTCCTCTAAGAGAGCGTTAAGGATCTTAGGGGAGTGGCTGCAGACTAAGCAACACCTTGGCAAAACTTCTTTCATGTTCCCTCCGACTAAGCTCACTTCGAAAGCGAGCGTTTGGTATGCCACAGGAGAAGCACCAGGCTTGGGAGTACCTGCCTCTGCCCAGGCTGACTTCTCAAGTCTGGTAGACTCGCCTCGGAGAACTGCAATGAGGCGCTCTAAGGTTTGCTGGACCTTCTCAGACCTTGATCACTTACTGAAGGGAGTATTTAGAGCATTTGAGATGTTCAACTTTCTAGACTGGTGCCTGGGGGCCCTCAGCAAGAAGACCTCTCCTGCGGACAAGGATTCTGCCATGCTATTAATGTCCTGCATGGATAAGGCCATTAGGGATGGATCTGGTGAGCTTGCGTCGATGTTTGTATCAGGGGTTTTGAAGAAAAGGGAACAGCTGTGTACCTTCCTTTCCTCCAGCATTACACCTTGTCAAAGGTCACAACTCCTTTTTGCTCCGCTCTCGAAGTTCCTCTTCCCCGAAGAGCTGGTTAAGGACTTGTCTGCTGCCCTGATACAAAAGGACACACACGATCTTGTAGCCTCATCGGCTCGTAAGTCTAAGGTTGCTACCTCAGTCCCCAAGACTTATCGCTCCCCAGTGGCTGATACCCCTGCTACGAGGTTCATACCGCCCTTTCGTGGTAGAGCCCCCAGCCGAGGAAGCTCCCGTCCAGACTCTTACAGGAGCAAGTCTAGGAAAGGCTCCAAGACATCTAAAGGAAAAAACTGACTCTCCGCATCTCCAGACAGCAGTAGGAGCCAGACTCAAGATCTTCTGGCGAGCCTGGGAGAAGAGAGGTGCAGACGCCCAGTCTGTCAGTTGGCTGAGGGACGGTTACAGGATTCCATTCTGCCTCAAACCACCTCTGACCACATCTCCCATCAACCTCTCTCCCAACTACAAAGAAGAGGACAAGAGGTTAGCATTGCACCAGGAGGTGTCGCTACTTGTGCAGAAGAAGGCAGTGGTTATAGTCCGGGACCATCAATCCCCGGGCTTCTACAACCGTCTCTTTCTTGTGGCCAAGAAGACAGGAGGTTGGAGACCGGTGCTGGACGTCAGCGCGCTCAACGCGTATGTCACCAAGCAGACGTTCACGATGGAGACGACGAAGTCGGTCCTAGCAGCGGTCAGACAGGAGGACTGGATGGTCTCGTTGGACTTGAAAGATGCCTACTTTCACGTTCCTATTCATCCAGACTCCCAACTTTTCCTGAGATTCGTTTTTGGAAAGGTTGTCTACCAATTCCAAGCCCTGTGTTTTGGCCTAAGCACAGCTCCTATGGTGTTCACTCATCTGATGAGGAATATAGCAAAATTCCTACACTTATCGGACATCAGAGCCTCCCTCTACTTAGACGACTGGCTGTTGAGAGCCTCCACGAGTCGTCGCTGTCTGGAGAATCTCAACTGGACTTCGGACTTAATCAGACAACTGGGTCTGTTAGTCAACATAGAAAAGTCTCAGCTCATTCCCTCCCAATCCATTGTGTACCTGGGAATGGAGATTCGGAGTCAGGATTTTCGGGCTTTTCCATCGGCCCCCAGGATAAGCCAAGCCCTAGAGTGCATCATGAGCATGCTGAAGAGGAGCAGTTGCTCGGTGAGACAGTGGATGAGTCTCACAGGGACCCTTTCATCACTGGCCCTGTTCGTCGAGCTAGGGAGACTCCACCTCCGCCCTCTTCAATTCCATCTTGCAGCTCATTGGGACAAGGGTTCGACTCTCGAAGCAGTCTCTATCCCAATCACCCAAGAGATGAAGACCACTCTCCTGTGGTGGAAGAACAATCTCCTTCTCAGGGAGGGCCTATCGTTGGCTATTCAGACCCCCAATCTTCATCTCTTCTCAGATGCATCGGACTCGGGCTGGGGTGCGACCTTGAACGGACGGGAATGCTCGGGAACGTGGAACGAGGAACAGGGATTGCTCCACATCAACTGCAAGGAGCTACTAGCAGTTCATTTAGCCCTGCTGAACTTCAAGTCCCTCCTGCTAGGCAAAGTGGTGGAGGTGAACTCAGACAACACCACAGCCTTGGCTTACATCTCCAAGCAAGGAGGGACCCATTCGAGGAGCCTATTCGAGATCGCAAGGGACCTCCTCATTTGGTCAAGAGGTCTAAACCTCACTCTGGTCACGAGGTTCATTCAGGGCAATATGAACGTCTCAGCAGATCGCCTAAGCAGAAGGAATCAGGTCATTCCCACGGAATGGACCCTCCACAAGAGTGTGTGCAACAGACTTTGGACCTTGTGGGGTCAACCTACCATAGATCTGTTTGCCACCTCCATAACCAAGAGACTTCCGCTGTACTGTTCCCCTGTTCCAGACCCTGCAGCAGTTCATGTGGATGCTTTTCTACTGAACTGGTCCCATCTCGACCTTTACGCATTCCCACCGTTCAAGATAATAAACAAAGGTCTGCAGAAATTCATCTCGCACGAAGGGACACGGCTGACGCTGGTTGCTCCCCTTTGGCCTGCAAGAGAATGGTTCACAGAGGTACTTCAATGGCTAGTCGACATCCCCAGGACTCTACCTCTAAGAGTGGACCTTCTACGTCAACCTCACGTAGACAGGTTGCACCCAAACCTCCACGCTCTTCGGCTGACTGCCTTCAGACTGTCGAAAGATTCGCTAGAGCTAGAGGCTTTTCGAAGGAGGCAGCCAGTGCGATTGCCAGAGCAAGAAGGGTTTCCACTCGTAGAGTCTACCAATCTAAGTGGGAAGTCTTCCGAAGCTGGTGTAGAGCCAATTCAATATCCTCTACCAATACCTCTGTGACCCAAATAGCTGACTTCCTTCTACATCTTAGGAATGAGAGATCCCTTTCAGCCCCTACGATTAAAGGGTATAGGAGTATGTTGGCTTCAGTTCTCCGCCACAGAGGTTTGGACCTTTCTTCCAACAAGGACCTTCAAGACATTCTTAAGTCTTTTGAGACGTCTAAAGAGCGTCGTCTATCCACTCCAGGCTGGAACCTAGACGTAGTCTTAAGGTTCCTTATGTCATCTAGGTTCGAACCTCTCCAGTCAGCTTCCTTCAAGGACCTTACCCTCAAGTCTCTTTTTCTCGTCTGCCTTGCAACAGCTAAGAGAGTCAGTGAGGTTCATGCCTTCAGCAAGAACATCGGTTTCACGACCGAATCTGCAACATGTTCTTTTCAGCTCGGATTCCTAGCAAAGAACGAACTTCCTTCACGTCCTTGGCCTAGATCGTTTGAAATACCTAGCCTCTCCAACATGGTAGGTAACGAACTAGAGAGAGTTCTTTGCCCTGTCAGAGCTCTCAAATATTATCTTAAGAGGTCTAAACCTATTCGAGGACAGTCAGAAGCCTTATGGTGTGCCATCAAGAAACCTTCGAGGCCCATGTCCAAGAACGGGGTTTCGTATTATATAAGGCTTCTGATTAGAGAAGCCCATTCTCACTTAAAGGAGGAAGACCTTGCATTGCTGAAGGTAAGGACCCACGAAGTAAGAGCCGTAGCTACTTCGATGGCCTTTAATAAAAACCGTTCTCTGCAGAGCATAATGGATGCAACCTATTGGAGGAGCAAGTCAGTGTTTGCATCATTTTATCTTAAAGATGTCCAGTCTCTTTACGAGAACTGCTACACCCTGGGACCATTCGTAGCAGCGAGTGCAGTAGTAGGTGAGGGCTCAGCCACTACATTCCCTTAATCCCATAACCTTTTTTAACCTTTCTCTTGAATGCTTTTATTGTTGTTTTTATGGTTGTTACGGTAGGCTAAGAAGCCTTCCGCATCCTTTTGATTTGGCGGGTGGTCTATTCATTCTTGAGAAGCGCCTGGGTTAGAGGTTTTGTAGAGGTCCTTTAGTAGGGGTTGCAACCCTATATACTTTAGCACCTTTGGGTTGATTCAGCCTCCAAGAGGAACGCTGCGCTCAGTAAGGAAGACGAACTTAAAAAAGAGGCAGAGTAACGGTTCAATTCGACTTCCTTACCAGGTACTTATTATTTCATTGTTATTTGAGATAACTGTTATATGAAATATGGGATACTTAGCTATCCTTTAATCTTGTACACTGGTTTTCACCCACCCCCCTGGGTGTGAATCAGCTACATGATTATCGGGTAAGTTTAATATTGAAAAATGTTATTTTTATTAGTAAAATAAATTTTTGAATATACTTACCCGATAATCATGATTTAATCGACCCTCCCTTCCTCCCCATAGAGAACCAGTGGACCGAGGAATAATTGAGGAGGTGTCAACAAGAAGTACTTGAGTACCTGGCCACAGGTGGCGCTGGTAAGTACACCCCCTTCTAGTATTGTGATAGCTGGCGTATCCCTCCATAGAATTCTGTCGGGCAACGGAGTTGACAGCTACATGATTATCGGGTAAGTATATTCAAAAATTTATTTTACTAATAAAAATAACATTTTTTTGTGCAATTGAAGAAGACACAGACCTAATGTTTTTCTCAAAAGTAAATTTGCTGTCGAGAATCACACCTAAAATTTTAAGTCCTACAAATTTAAAGAAACATTATCAATACTGAGATCCGGATGTTGAGGAGCCACCACCCTTGACCTACTTACAATCATACTTTGAGTTTTGTCAGGATTCAACTTCATACCCCATAATTTGCACCATGCACTAATTTTAGCTAAATCTCTATTGAGGGATTCACTAACCCCAGATCTACATTCAGGGGATGGAATTGATGCAAAGAGAGTAGCATCATCTGCATATGCAACAAGCTTGTTTTCTAGGCCAAACCACATGTCATGTGTATATAGTATGAAAATTAATGGGCTAAGAACACTACCCTGTGGAACACCGGATATCACATTCATATACTCACTATGGTGTCCATCAATAACAACTCTTTGAGATCTATTACTTAAAAAATCAATGATAATGCTAAGAAACGACCTACCCACTCCCAACTGTTTGAGTTTAAAAACAAGGGCCTCATGATTAACACGGTCAAAGGCAGCACTAAAATCAAGGCCATTCATACGAACTTCCTGACCACAATCAAGGGATTTCTGTACAGCATTGGAGATTGTAAGAAGGACATCACATGCTCCAAAACTTTAGATAAGGGATTTTTTATTATTTTTCTTATCATATTATTGTGTGATGTTGGTTTTTAAATATTAAACTTAGCCGGTGAATATATAATAGCTGACGTCTCCGACGGCCCGACAGATCCAAAAACTCGCGAGCGATCGCCGTGAAGGTTGCGGGTGCGCCCACCAGCGCCGACTATCGGCCAGATACCGCATATACTTGTCAACCACTTCAGTTCTTCTCTGTCGGTCTTGCCGACAAGTTGGTTCCGCTCGCTGTAGACCTCGAGTTTTCTACCGAATTGGTGAAGTACTTTGTTTTGGTTGTTTTATTGGCGTTCGCTGTGTTGGTGTGTTTCTTCAATAAAACTCTTGAAACCCATTTTTTGGCTTGTGTTTCTTGTTGATGAATTTGGCTTTGACTTGGATTTTCTTTGGTTGTTCAAAATGGCTGACCCTTCTCCTGTATATCGCAAGTGTGCGAGTGAATGTAACAAACGTCTTCCCAAGGCCTCTATCGACCCTCATACTGTTTGTTCTAATTGCCGGGGTAAATCCTGCCAATTAGGAGATCGGTGTGAGGAGTGCGTGGTCTTGTCGGAATTCGAATGGCTTGAGTATGAAAAATATACTCGTAAGCTCGAAAGAGATAGGGTGAGGAGAAGCTCCTCTAGATCTTTGGAATTTTCCTCCTCCCATGCCCCTGAACCTAATCCTTCCCCTGTAGTGGTTGTTCCTGAACCCCCTGCTAGCACTCATGAACCGTCTATGCGGGATATGTTTTTAGCGATTCAAGCTTTAGGCGAGAAAGTTGAGTCCTTGGCCTCGGACCGTAACCAATTAATGTCCGATGTAAAGTTGTTGAAAAGTGGTAAAGCAGAAAATCTAAGTGGTAAAGTGATAAGTGCGCAAAATGTGTTTAGTGTTGCGACCGAGGGTTCGTCTGTTCATGCTTGTCGCTCCCCTAGTCCGAGACCTCTTTCAGGCTCCCCTGCACCAGGGAGAAGTAATGTCGTAGGACTTAAGGGGGCGAGAGGTGTAAACCAGCGTACAGACGTTCCCTCTTTGGTATCAGACGTTTCTCGTCAAGAACGTCCTTACCATAAGACGGGTGAGACTAAGTTCTCCTCGTCCTCTGACGACTTATCGCATAAGAAACCTTGGCGCAAGGTATCTAGGCCCTTAAAGCGAAAGTCAGTCCCTTCAGGACAGGTCCAGCGTCCTGGCTGTAGCCATTGGGGCAGCTCTGACCACTTGCAGTCATCGGATGGCTGTTCGCCTGTTAAGCGAAAGCGTAACACGGAGTCCGAGGGTCTCGGTAGAGGCAATGTTTTGCCAGCGCAGACGTTACCGACGTCACGGCCCGTTCCGACTCCCGTTGACCCGAAGTGGGTTGTCCTGCGCGACATGCAGTCTAAGCTTTCTTCTCTTATGGAAGATTATGAGCATGGACAGGTTCACGATGATCCTTTGCTTGCGGTTCGCCAGTGCGATGAACGTGACTCTGGCCTTCAGCCGCCTAAACGAGTGTTTTCTCGTCCGTTTGATGTTAGTACTAACGTTTCTAGTGCTTTGAAACGCGATGCTAGTCGTGTTCCTCGTCTTTCACGTCAGTCACGTGACGTAGAACCCCCCTTGCTACAGTCTCGGACTGACGTTCAACAGCTGCCACCGCAGCCCCGCACTGACGTTCGCCGATCGACTCCGTTGCCTCGCCGTGACGTTGAGCGTCTGTCACCGCAGTCGGAAGTTGTTTTGCCTGCTCAGACCCTGCAGTCAATGCAGTCTCGACTTGATGTCGAGCGACATTCAACTCAAACTGTTGTTGCTTGTCAGTCACAAGACTTTCAGTCTTTTCAGCCGCGGCGTGACGTTGTTTCCTCAGCTGTTGCTGCTGCTCTGTTGCTTGTTGACATTGCCTGTCAAGCGTTGCCTCCTAGGCATGTCTCTCCGTATCACGAGACTCGGCAGTTGTCGGACGAAGTTCCGTCGGATGAGGAAGTCGCTGATCCCCTTCCAACTGATATGCCTTTGGGGACTTTTTCAGATGGAGAGGAGCCTAAAGTTGCTCAGCCCTCTCTTGATTTTAAAAAGATCATGCTGATTTTTAAGGAACTTTTTCCTGACCATTTTGTGACTGCTGCTCCTCGTTCGCCTCCGTCAGAGTTCACGCTAGGCCTAGCTGCTTCGACGCCATCTTTTACTAAGCTAGTGCTCTCTCGCTCTTCTAAGAGAGCTTTGCGTTTACTAGGCGACTGGTTGATGACCAGGAGGAGTTTGGGGAAGACAGCCTTTGCTTTTCCCCCTTTTAAACTGGCTTCTCGAGCGAGCGTCTGGTATGACACGGGAGAAGTTCTTGGCTTGGGAGTTCCTGCCTCTGCCCAGGGAGACTTCTCAAGCCTCGTAGACTCTCCCCGTCGTCTGGCCATGAGACGCTCAAATGTTAGCTGGTCCTCTTCGGACCTTGATCATCTCCTCAAAGGGGTCTATAGGGCCTTTGAAGTTTTTAACTTTTTGGATTGGTCGCTGGGAGCCTTGAGCAGGAAGATCTCTTCAGCCGACCGTGATGTATCTGTGCAAATTATGTCCTGCATGGACAAAGCTATCCGTGATGGCTCTAACGAACTCGCTGCTACGTTTACGGCAGGAGTCCTTAAGAAGAGGGAGACACTTTGTTCGGTCCTGTCTGCAGGAGTAACTCCCTGTCAAAGGTCGGAGCTACTCTTTGCGCCGTTATTATCTGCCTTATTCCCACAGCAGTTGATTAAGGATATCGCAGCGTCGCTAGTACAAAAGGATACCCATGACTTGATGGCTACGTCAGCGCGTAAGGCTGCTCCTTCTTCATCCTCTTATGTCGTTCGACCTAAGTTCGATACTCCAGCGACGAGATTTATCCCGCCCTTTCGTGGCAGAGCTCCCAGTAAGGGAGGCGCTCGTGCCGATAGTAAGAGAGGTAAGAGGAGAGGATCTAAGTCCTCCCGTGGCAGAGTCTGACTGCCCACGTCCTCAGACAGCGGTAGGGGCCAGATTAACCAACTTCTGGCAGGCCTGGGAGAAGAGGGGTGCAGACCGGGAGTCTGTTTTGTTGCTGAAGGAGGGGTACAAAATACCTTTTGTACGGAGACCTCCTCTGGTAAAAGTCCCTATAGACCTCTCTCCCAGGTATCGAGAGGAGTCAAAGAGACAGGCACTACTGCTGCAGGTGTCTCTGTGGAGGATTAATTTTATTTTAATTTATTTTTTGTTTGCCAAATCAAGAGAGAGAGAGAGAGAGAGAGAGAGAGAGAGAGAGAGAGTTTATTTAAGTTTTATCAGAGAGAGAGAGAGAGAGAGAGAAAAAGTGTTTACAGTATTGGCTTTAGTTTTGTCACAGAGAGAGAGAGAGAGAGAGAGAGAGAGAGAGAGAGAGAGAGAGAGAGAGAGAGAGAGAGAGAGAGAGAGAGTGAGTGAGTGTTTATTTACTTAAGTTTTGTCAAACCGCAAGAGAGAGTAAGTGTTTATTTGCTTAGTTTTGTGAGCGAGAGAGAGAGAAAGAAAGAAAGAGTTTATTTGCTTTAGTTTTGTCAGAGAGAGAGAGAGAGAGAGAGAGAGAGAGAATTTAATGTGCTTTCGTTTTGTTAGATCGCGCGTGCGCGAGAGAGTATGTGTGTATGTGCGTTTGTGTGTGCGCGTTTTGTGTGTCCGCGGTGCGCGCCGAAGAAAAAGGGGTAATTAGCGAATGATTGTTTGAAGTTGGAAAGATTGTTGGTATATTTGAGGTTGTTTGTTTACATTTTTTTTAGCTAGGATAGGCGGTGATGAATGTCTTGGGCGAAAGCATTAGATCTCGAACGATAGAAGGAGACGGTTCTGCATTTTTTTGTTCTTCGGAAGCCGGCTGATTAGTGTTTTTATGTTCTGAGTAAGTACTGTTTTTATTTATTTTTGTTAGGCGCGTTCGTGAATGATAGAAAGTTATTTGTTTATCTTTGATTATAGTGCGATAGTTAAGTTAGTTAGGAGTGTTCATAAGTGTTTTTCTTTTTTTATTTTGGCAGGCCGCGATTCCTCCTTTGGAGAGTTATTTTTGAATGCCGATCTTTAGTTGACGACCTGGCCTGTATTAGATTGTTTTAAGACTGCTCAGATTGATTTATTTGTTGACGACCGGACCGAATTTACTTCTGATTGCTGTTGATGATGATGATACCGATGAGGATGATGATGATGATGATTACGCTCACGGACTAAATCAATTAAAACATTTTTGTATTGACTGAGTGTCAAGTGTTGCCATATTGTGGCGTTGCAACCGAGTTGTGGGGTTGGGCTATAAAAGGACTGTTGGCCCTTGTGTGGACAACGGCGTCCACACACAAACAAATATTGGTTTTGGTGTGTCACGTGTGTGTGGATAAAGAGTTCCACTCATAAACAAATATTGGTTTTGGGTGTGGTAATTTTAAGTTGTTAGTGTTTTTTTATTTGAATGGTGTTACGGTTTTATATTTAATATTGTTTATGATTCGTGATAAGTGTTTTTTTTGGTTTATGATTGCGTTTACTTTTAAGAATATAGTGTTAAGGTTATGTTTTGTTTTCATTTTCCTTCTGTCCAAGAGTCCAGTTTGAAGTAGAGTCAGGGGAAAGTTTGTATTGTGGGATATTGAGAAAGTAGGAGTGATCAAGGGTGTGGGGGGGTTGTGTTTGTTTACATCCCGCCACATCTCAGTTGCTAGAGAAGGGGGCGGTGGTGAAAGTCTCAGACCTTCAATCACCGGGGTTTTACAACTGTCTTCCTAGTTCCAAAGCATATAGGAGGTTGGAGGCCGGTGCTGGATGTCAGTGCTCTCAACGTTTTTGTTGTCAAAACAAAATTTATGATGGAGACCACCAAGTCCGTCCTAGCAGCAGTCAGAGAGGGAGACTGGATGGTCTCTCTCGACCTGCAGGATGCGTACTTCCACATTCCTATACACCCGGATTCTCAACCGTATCTGAGGTTTGTATACAGGAATGTGGTGTACCAATTCCGAGCTCTGTGCTTCGGCCTCAGCCCTGCTCCTCTTGTTTTTACGAGGCTCATGAGAAATGTAGCAAAATTTCTACATTTGTCGGGGATTCGAGCCTCCCTGTACCTGGACGACTGGCTGCTCAGAGCGTCGTCCCGTCATCGCTGTCTGCAGGACCTTCAATGGACGTTGGATCTTGCAAAGGAGTTGGGCCTGTTGGTGAACATAGAGAAGTCTCAGCTGACTCCCTCCCAAACGATTCTCTATTTGGGGATGGAGATACAGAGTCTAGCTTTTCGGGCTTTTCCGTCTGCCACCAGGATAGAGCAAGCCTTGCTCAAAGTTTGTCTCATGCTAGAGAAAGACCATTGCTCTGTGAGAAGTTGGATGAGCCTCCTAGGGACGCTATCATCCCTGGAACAGTTTATCTCTCTAGGGAGACTTCACCTTCGCCCTCTCCATTTCCATTTAGACTCCCATTGGAACAAGAACAAAACTTTGGAGGCGGTCTCGATCCCGATCTCCGAACCAGTCAAGACTTGCCTGAGCTGGTGGGACAGCAATATACGTCTTCGAGAAGGTCTGTCCCTGGCAGTCAAGAACCCAAACCACGTGTTATTTTCAGACGCGTCGGATTTGGGTTGGGGAGCGACTCTGGACAGTCTGGAATGTTCGGGTCTTTGGACGACAGCAGAGAAGCCTTCACATCAAATGCAAGGAGCTGTTGGCTGTTCACTTAGCTCTGACAAGTTTCGAGAGTCTTCTTCGAAACAAGGTGGTAGAAGTGAATACGGACAACACCACGGCCTTGGCGTATATCTCCAAGCAAGGAGGCACTCACTCCCACGCTCTGTTCGTCATCGCAAGGGACCTCCTCATCTGGTCAAAAGATCGAGGCATCTCACTGTTGACGAGGTTCGTCCAAGGGAAATTGAACGTCTTGGCGGACTGTCTCAGTCGGAAGGGTCAGGTGATCCCTACAGAATGGACCCTCCACAAGGATGTGTGCAAGAGTCTTTGGATGACTTGGGGTCAGCCCACCATAGACCTCTTTGCAACCTCACTGACCAAAAGTCTCCCAACCTATTGCTCTCCAGTCCCAGATCCAGAGGCGGCCCACATAGATGCCTTTCTGTTGGACTGGTCTCACCTGGACGCTTATGCATTTCCGCCGTTCAAGATCGTCAACAAGGTGTTGCAGAAGTTCGCTTCTCACGAAGGGACAAGGTTGACGTTGGTTGCTCCCCTCTGGCCCGCGAGAGAGTGGTTCACAGAGGTACTTCAATGGCTGGTAGACGTCCCAAGGAGTCTGCCCTTACGGATGGATCTCTTACGGCAACCGCACGTAAGGAGACTTCATCAAAGCCTCCCCGCGCTTCGTCTGACTGCCTTCAGACTATCGAAAGACTCTCAAGAGCTCGAGGCTTTTCGAAGGAGGCAGCCAGAGCGATCGCGAGGACTAGGAGATCATCTACTATCAAGGTCTACCAGTCGAAGTGGGAGGTATTTAGAGAGTGGTGCAAGTCCTCCTCTATTTCCTCTACCAGTACCTCTGTAGCGCAAATTGCGGACTTTCTCCTGCATCTGAGAAATGTTCGCTCCCTCTCTGCTCCCACCATTAAAGGCTACAGGAGCATGTTGGCTTCTGTTTTCAGACATAGAGGCTTGGATCTGTCAAATAACAAAGATCTCCAAGACCTCCTTAAGTCTTTCGAGACCTCTAAGGAGCGTCGTATGTCAACTCCTGCTTGGAACTTGGACGTGGTCCTGCAGTTCCTGATGTCAGACAGGTTTGAGCCATTACATTCAGCCTCCCTGAAGGATCTCACCCTCAAGACACTTTTTTTAGTGAGCTTGGCTTCGGCTAAAAGGGTCAGTGAGATCCATGCCTTTAGTAAGAACATCAGCTTCTCTACGAATAAAGCTATATGTTCTCTTCAACTTGGTTTTTTGGCCAAGAACGAACTGCCTTCTCGTCCTTGGCCTAAATCTTTTGAAATACCTAGTCTGTCAGAAATCGTAGGTAATGAAGTTGAAAGAGTGCTGTGCCCCGTGAGAGCTCTCAAGTTTTACTTAGCTCGAACTAAACCTATACGAGGTGGTTCTGAGGCCTTATGGTGCTCCGTTAAGAAGCCCTCATTGCCCATGTCTAAAAATGCGTTATCGTACTTTATTAGATTTTTAATCCGGGAAGCACATTCTCATTTAAATGAGAAAGATCGTTGTTTGCTTAAGGTCAAGACTCACGAAGTGAGAGCAATAGCGACTTCGGTGGCTTTTAAGCAAAACAGATCTCTTCGAAGTATTATGGACGCGACCTTTTGGAGGAGCAAGTCAGTGTTCGCTTCATTTTACTTAAAAGACGTCCAGACTCTTTATGAGGACTGCTACACCCTGGGTCCATTCGTTGCAGCGAGTGCAGTAGTGGGTGAGGGTTCTACCACTACATTCCCTTAATCCCAATATCCTTTTAATCTTCTCTTGAAATGTTTTTTAATCTTGTCTTGGGTTGTACGGAAGACTAGGAAGTCTTTCGCATCCTTTTTGATTTGGCGGGTGGTCAAATGTTGTTTCTTGAGAGCGCCCAGATTAAGGGTATTGATGAGGTCCTGTTATAGGGGTGTTCGCCCTGGATATAACAGCTCCTGGAAGTCTTTCAGCATCCTGGAAGGATGGCTGGGCTTCGTGAGGAAAGCGGACTAATGAGGCAGAGTAATCATCAGAGTCAGCTTCCTTACCAGGTACCTATACTTAAGTTGTTTTTTTTTTAAATATTTGTCAAAAAATATACGCCTTTATTGTATTAATACTGGTCTCTACCCACCACCATGGGTGTGAATCAGCTATTATATATTCACCGGCTAAGTTTAATGTTTAAAAATGATATTTTCCTTATAAAATAAATTTTTGAATATACTTACCCGGTGAATATATAAGATTAAAGGCCCTCCCTTCCTCCCCGATAGAGACCCAGCGGACTGAGAAGAACTGGAGTGGTTGACAAGTATATGCGGTATCTGGCCGATAGTCAGTGCTGGTGGGCACACCCGCAACCTTCACGGCGATCGCTCACGAGTTTTTGGATCTGTCGGGCCGTCGGAGACGTCAGCTATTATATATTCACTGGGTAAGTATATTCAAAAATTTATTTTATAAGGAAAATATCATTTTTATTATGTAACCTTGAGAGCGTGAGCATAGAGTGCTCGTTTTCTGTTTCTACAGTTATGAGTTACCCCTTCTCTCGTTTTCTTTATTAAGCTCGAGTAAGAGAGGTGGATTTCCCGTTTTCCGTTTTTTTTTTACGATCACGAGTTGTTCCTGCCTCCTCTTATTCTCCGAGTTGATGATATTACGTTTAATGATATTCACGTTTTATTGATGTGGCTACTGTTAATATAGCTAGCACTATTAATAGGTTACGTTAGTGTATGAGTCATTAGTTGGGGTCGCTTTATGCCGACACCCTTAGCTCCGCCTTGAGTTATACTCCGCTATAATGGATACTCATTGGGTGAGAACTGGACAGATATTTGGAGTGCAACCGTGAAATCCGGCACTCAGACTCCGGCTGCGGCCTTTTGCACACGAGCCTTTATCATGATTGATCACAATTACATTATTACGGTCCCTTTTTTCATCGAATCTCCGGCTTCACTGGAGATAACACAGACATCCAGCATTGAGGTTAATGTTATCGTACCGCTGACGGTCATGGTATCACGATGA
The DNA here is from genome assembly GCF_036898095.1 of Palaemon carinicauda. NCBI lineage: Eukaryota > Metazoa > Arthropoda > Malacostraca > Decapoda > Palaemonidae > Palaemon > Palaemon carinicauda. Next base: position 62,571,247 of record NC_090726.1, on the reverse strand, counting down.
CGTGCCTTTGTCACCGGATCTCCGGTACAAACAGAGATCAATCAGACGATCAGAACCGGAGTTAACAATTTGATACCGATGAAGTTTGTAGTTTCATGTTACGTGGTTACTGGTTATTAATATATTTTCTTAATATATTAGTTTGTTAGATATGATTTTACTCACACATAATTAGATTTAATTGTTTTACTGGGGATTCATATGTCACTGACCAGAATCTCAAGGAACATCCAGACTTATGTCTTCTTTCTTTTACAGAAAGTCCGCTGCGCTGCCAAGGGCTGCTCCGCTGCCAAGGGCTGCTCCGCTGCCTTTACTGATCCCATGGGCCATGATCTATGCCGGTCCCATGCACATTGCGCCATATCCTTCTCTCGGGAACCGGGACAAGCCCCCTACATGGTATGGTTCCCGGAGTCATGCATGCTCTGCTATGAGCTGTCATCCCTACTCCTGAGCGAGGAGGTAAGTTGGTTCTAGTTTGTTCCTGTTCATATCCTTTGCGAGGAATTAATTGGTCTTTGTATATTTACATCGATTATTGCTTCATCATTAATCCCCTCTCCTCTTTCAGGCTGATGATGAATCTCTCCGGGAGGCAAGAGCTACTCTCCGTCCTTGGGTGTCAGGTTTTGGGAGGAATGCGCCGTCTGGAGCACCCTATCTCCTTGATGGAGACATGGCTTCTCGCCTATTCCCAGGCTCTACTACTGCAGCAGTTCCACCGGAGACAGCGGCACCGTTAATTGAGGTGGTTAGAGCAACCATTCTAACGGAGGAAGAGGTTTTATTGACGGAGGACGCGCCCTTTCTAGATCTGGACGACGAACCCATGGATGAGCAGGTAGGTGGTGATGAGTTGGTGGACCCCCTTTCACCCCACACTCCTTCCTCTACTGCTTCCTTTCACGGCTTTGATAAACTTACGGCTTCTCCTCGAGGCCCCTCCGTTCCTGTACGACCCAAGGTGAAGCCACTACGTACCTTTAAGCCTTCAGCTTTGCAATTATCAGTGTCACCGGTCCCGGGACCCTCAAAGGATCCTGATGTTCATATTACTGTACCTAAAACCGTGACTCCTAAAAAGACGAAGTCCGCTAAGTCCAGGGCTTCGTCAGCGGATCGGTCTTGGGAGCCCCCCTTATCCGCCACCATGGTCAGGGATATTGTGAAAGAGCAGATACAACAGCATCTACAACAACGTTCTAGGAGAGACCAAGGAGCTATGACGGAGCTCAAAGATATGGTGGCGAGTCTGATCCGTTCCGGAACTCAGATGCCTCCGCCTTCAGCCCCAGACGCATCGAAGTTACCCCCCTTCGATAAAAACAACCCTTGGAGGTTTGCCTTACATGCTCCATATATAGATGGTGCCATAACTCTGGAGGGCATAGGCACCCGCCCTCTAGAGGACCTGGAATTTTACCCTCCGGGACTAGAATTCCCATTCAATGGCTTCATCCGATTGAAAGAACATGCCTTGGTTAGGTTAGACAAGGTACCGAAGGAAACGGTAATATTTCCTAAGGAGCAGGCCCAAGCTCTCTGGGCCAGTACGTTGTCGGACTGGGGGTGCACTAATTCCAAGCTCACCCCACACAAAGGAGCCTACACCATATTTACAGCTTCCCCAGGTATTACCTTGCCTATTACAGATAAAGTGGCAGGTCTTACTTTTCAAGCTATCAAAGAAGGTTCTGCCATGCCGGCTCTTAAAGAGACGGACCCCACCTCCATGCTCATCCCGAGTACCGTTACTATCTGGGATGATGCCCCCTCTACTTTCACAGTAGGGAAGTTAGACCCAGACTGTGCCTCTAATCTGTTTTCCGAGAAGCTCCCCAAATTACCGGAAAATCTTCTCAAGACTGAGTTTGAGGCACCAAATAGGTTAGCTAGGTCTCTCCACTCCATTACCTCCGTGGAGTCTCTAGCCGCGCTTTATCCGACTGAGACCTTGTTCCGGGTATTCCCAAAGAACCTGTCTCTGTCCTTCCAAATCGACCTACACGAGTTTTGTTCGGCTCGGGTTAGTTGCAGGAAACACGTTCTATCTGAGGCCTCGATCAGGCATGAACCGAACAGACTGATAGCTTCCCCCTGCTGGGGTAAGAACCTTTTTCCTCAGGAGGAGGTGAACAAGGTTCTACAAGACGCTGCGAGAGCAAACCAAAATTTGCAAGCGAGGTGGGGCCTCACTGCCAAAAGGAGGGTTGAAGCTCAAAAGCAAACCTTCTTCAGGAAGAAACAGGTTTGCCCCTTACAAGACGAGCCGAGGTCACTACCATCAATCGTCTGTTACCCACTCGTCTTCACAGTCTCCCGCTGCTTCGTCGACTCTACAACCGAAGCACCCTCAACAGGTGGTCTACCTCACTGCTCCCCCAGATACCCAACCCAACCCCGTTTGGATGCCCTCACCCGCATACAACCTTAGCTATGAACCCTCAGGTCCCTTTCGTGGACACCAGAGAGGTAGCTACAGGGGTAGAGGACAGTTCCGTCAACGAGGCGGACCTAGGACAAGGGGTTCTCGAGGAGGGAAGGGACCTAGATTCACTCCCTCGCAATGATATAGTCCCGGTAGGGGGGAGACTTTACCACTTTCGAGACCATTGGACCTTCAGTCCGTGGGCTCACAGCATAGTCTCCAAAGGCTTGGGGTGGAAATGGTCACAAGGTTCTCCTCCTCCACCAGTGGCCTTCTTCCAGAAACCCACTACCATTCTGAAAGAGTACACCACCGAGTTACTAAAGAAAAAAGCAATCAAACGGGTTCGATCGCTGAAGTTCCAAGGCCGCCTGTTCACAGTTCCGAAGAAAGGCTCGTCGGCATTGAGAGTGGTCCTGGACTTGTGAAAGCTAAATTCTTACATCCTCTGCGACAGGTTCCGGATGTTGACCATCTCTCAGGTACGGACCTTACTTCCCCGTGGGGCCGTCACCACCTCTATCGATCTTACCGACGCCTATTATCACGTACCAATAGCTCAAAACTTCTCTCCTTACCTAGGTTTCCGTCTAGGCAGGAAAGCCTTTGCGTTCAAAGTCATGCCCTTCGGCCTCAACATTGCACCCAGGATATTCACGAAACTGGGAGAGACAGTGTTATAACAACTCAGAAACCAAGGGATTCAGATCGTTGCTTATCTGGACGATTGGCTCATTTGGGCTCGGTCGGCCCTGGAATGCAACAGAGCTACGAAGAAAGTACTTCGTTTTCTCGCCAACCTGGAATTTCGGGTCAATCTCCGAAAATCCCGCTTACTACCATCAGACCGCTTCGAATGGTTAGGCATACAGTAGGACCTTGCACAGCACAAGCTGTCTCTACCTCCCAAAAAGGTAAGAGAAATAGCTTCCAAGGTCAAGAATTTTCTCAAACACAAACAGGTGTCCAGAAGAACCTTAGAAAGAATCCTCGGCCTTCTTCAATTCGCTTCAGTAACAGATCGACTATTGAAAGCCAAACTCAAAGACATCAATCGAGTTTGGAGAAAGAGAGCCACAGTACCTTTAAGAGACAAGGTCTCAAAGATCCCCTCTGTCTTGAAAATGAGACTACAGCCATGGTCCGAACCAAAGAACCTCTCCAAATCGGTTCCTCTTCAATTCCCACTCCCACAAGTGACAATTCATACAGACGCGTCTCTGAGTGGATGGGGGGGGGGGGTTACTACGAACATCAGATGTTTCAGGGCTCTTGGTCACCCGCCATGAAACACTTCCATATCAATGTTCTCGAAGCCATGGCAGTGTTCTTGACCCTGAAGAGAGAGACTCCTCCGAGGTCGACCCACATCAGAGTAGTGTCAGACAGCCCAGCCGTAGTACACTGCATCAACAGAGGAGGATCCAAGTCGCCCAACCTGAATCAGATCCTGGTCACTATCTTCGCCTGGGCAACAGAAAAGAACTGGTTCCTGTCAGCAACCCACCTAGCGGGAGTCCAGAATGTGATAGCGGACTCACTATCCAGAACGAAACCACTGGAATCAGAATGGTCTCTGGACATAATTTCATTCCGGTGGATACTCAGGCTGGTTCCGGGCCTCCAGGTAGATCTATTCGCAACTCAGATGAATCACAAACTTCCGTGTTATGTGACACCAAACATGGATCCTCAGGCTTATGCCATAGACGCATTAACCCTGGATTGGAACCATTGGAGGAAGATTTACCTATTTCCACCAGTGAATCTTCTAATGAAAGTATTGCACAAACTACGCTTCTTCCGGGGAGCAGTGGCCTTAGTAGCACCTCACTGGCCAAAGAGCAGTTGGTTTCCTCTCCTCCTCGAGTTGAAACTCCGACCCTTCCGGATTCCATTCCCCAAACTGACCCAAGTAATCCAAACACAGACTGTGTCAGATTCCTCAAGGATAGCCAAAACCCTAACTTTGTGGACTTTATGAAGTTTGCAGCTCATAAAGACGCAAACATTGACCCGGAAAACGTTCTCTTCATCGAAGCGGACAAAAGGGACTCGACAATTCAACAATATGATTCGGCTGTTAAGAAATTAGCAGGTTTCCTAAAGAATTCAGACCATACTTGTATGACTCCGAATTTAGCCATCTCGTTTTTTAGGTTCCTATTTGACAAGGGCCTGGCAGCTAGCACTATAACCACCATCAAGTCAGCTTTGAAGAAGATCTTCCTTGTTGGGTTAACATTAACCTGGCGGATTCCTATTTCTCATCTATTCCAAAAGCGTGTGCTAGGCTTTGGCCTTTGGATCGGCCACAAAAAGTCTCTTGGTCTCTGAACAATGTCCTCAAACTTGCGTCAGACACGGACAATGAGACCTGCTCTTATGTCACTTTGCTTAGGAAGACTCTATTTCTAACAGCTATGACCTCAGGTGCTAGAATCTCAGAACTAGCAGCTCTCTCACGTAACCCGGAAAACATAGATTTCCTCCCTACAGGCGAAGTACTGCTTTCTCCAGACAGAGCTTTCCTAGCTAAAAATGAGGACCCGCAAAATGGGTGGTCCCCTTGGAATCTCCCTTCCCCAGGATCCTTCGCTGTGTCCAGTCACTACTCTCAGGACCTTTTTAGCTAGATCTGCCACCCGCTCGTCTGGCCCCTTATTTATCAGGGAACAAGGGGGTACTATGACCATTCAAGGTATCAGACAACAAATCCTCTACTTCATTAAACATGCTAACCCGGAATCATTTCCCCATGCTCATGATATACGGTCAATAGCTACCTCCATCAATTACTTCCAGAACATGGACTTTGATGACCTTAAAAAATATACGGGTTGGAAATCTCCTATGGTCTTCAAGCGCCACTATCTAAAGAACTTACAGGCCCTTAAATACCCTACGGTTGCAGCGGGGAGGCTTATCTCTCCCCATTAAACTCTGATTATTTCTTTATTCCATCTCTTCTCTCCTCCCTCCTACCCACCTCTCACACCACGTCGCCACTCTCCTGGGTGGTTCGTTAGCCCTAAGATATTTACCATGTTTAATTCCTATGATTTAACTGTTATTGTAATTACCATTCCTTTAATGATTAGATATGCTTAGACATGTAAGATTGATACCTTTTGCGACTGGACACTCAGGTGATTCCTTGTCTTCATATTATTTTAGCCTTACGTCTCCTATGTCTTTGGCTAGTTTGTAATTTTATGTTTACTTACAGTATTATATTATTGGCTTACATGGTGTTTGTTTTCTCCTTATTATGTTATAATTGTATTGGGCTTGGAAGGCATTCTCTGGTACATTTTCACCGGCCGTCACAGGCCGCCCCAGAAAAGGGATTTTGACGAAGGAAAAATCTATTTCTGGGAAGAGGCCTGTGACGCCCGGTGAAACCCTTCCCGGTTGTTTGGTACGGACCCACCCTCTTTTTTCCTTGCCAAGCCATATGTTCTTGCAGAAGGATGTCCTGGAGAGCGAGCGTGGTAGGTGTCGGAGGGGTAGTCCAACTGTGTTCTCTAGGGCCTGTCACGGCCCTCCCCATTGATGAAGGGATTATCTAAATGGAAGACAGCCTGTGAATAGTGGTTTTCACACGCCCTTGTTAAATACACGACACCTACAAGGTGCTCGCGCGAGGGTTGTAACCTCTGCATTCCATGCTTTTATCTCTCTCTAGTATATTTGGAAGATTTATATTAGAAGAGTGTAAAGAAGGACCTATTGGGCATGGAAGGCATTCTCTGGTACATTTTCACCGGCCGTCACAGGCTGCCCCAGAAAATATGGGAGTTATGGAAATTGGGCGGTAATCAGTGGGACTTGAGCTACCACAAACACATTTACATAGAGGAGTAACATTACCAATTCTCCAACAAGTGCTAAAAGCTCCTCTTCTTGCTAACTTGCGCAAAATAACAGATAACTTCGGAGCTAAGAAATCTGCTGTCTTTATAAAAAACAAAGGAAAAATACCTTTTGGGTCTACACCTAAATAAGCATAAAAGGTCCATCAACAGAGCTTTAATCTCACGAGATCGAAAAGCTAAACTAGTTAGTTTAGCCTCAGGAAAACAGGAATGAGGAAGTTCAAGTTTTTCATTACTCTGCTTACTGTCAAAAACATCAGCCAAAAGGGTGGCCTTTTCCTTTGGACAGTGGGTGACAGAGCCATCTGGTTCAAGTAAAGAGGAACTGTTGCATCTACACCAAAGAGTGCAGATTTAAGGGTAGACCACCATTTATGTTCCTGAGTTGTACCAGAAAGGGTTTCTTTTATGGTTAAATTGTACTCCTTTTCAGTTGAGGCATAAACTCTCTGAGCAAAAGCTTGAAGCTGAGTATAGTTGTTCCAGGTCAAATCTGATCTGTTACCCTTCCAAAGATGATAGGCCTCCTGCTTCTCCAAATAAGCACATCTACAATCATCATTGAACCACGGTTTGTCCTTCACTCGGTACCTTAGCACACGATAAGGGATACGCCTATCAGTTATGTTGACTAGATTCTCATTCAAAGGGACAACAGGATCTACACTACTATATGATTGTGACCAATTCAAGCATAAAAGATCAGGCAAAATCCCATTCCAGTCTGCTTGGGATTTCATATAAATTTTACAAGAGTATGACATATCAGGGACAGGCTGCTCAGTCTTCACTACTAATGAAATCAAGGCATGATCAGAAGTCCCGACTGGAGAATCAGCCTTACTAGTTATAACGCCAGGGGAGTCAGTTTATACGAGGTCCAAGCAATTACCAGACCTGTCAGTAGCTTCATTTATGATTTGCTCACAGCCTGATTCAGAGGCAAAGTCTAAAGCTCTTAAGCCATGGCGATCGGTAGGAGAGAGAGAATTTAACCACTCCCTATGGTGAGCATTAAAATCACCAACAAAGACAAAAGAAGCCTTTCTATCATCATCTTGTATCTTAGCTATAATGGTAAGAAGACAATCGAAGATAGAATCATCCATGTCTGGATTCCGGTAGATGAAACACAATTAAAAGTTGTTATGCCTGCCACAAACTTTTATTACCTGAATCCCATGACATCCACATTGATAGTAGGACTTATGAGAAGCAGGGTACTCGGTCCTAATATACACCGCCATTCCCCTGGCCCTAGGGATAGCATCACGTTTCAACATTATTGGCTTCTTAAACCAGTTATAAGGAGCTTAGATGAGTGCCTCATATTAGAAACCAAAGTTGCTGAGCACAAAAGAATATCATACTGTCTGGATGCAACTGTAAGGTCCTGGATATTTGCATGATGACCGCGAATATTGCAAAACAGTAGACAACATTGACGAAATCTAGGACATACTGGTCCCGGATTTTGCTCAAAGTCTCCAGAGACATTATAGTTAAAAACTAGATTAACAAGAATTATAACAAAAACAATATGTACAGAATTATAAATAAAGTGATTGATGATACCCATAGACTATAGTAAAAAATCAGAAAAACTGGTCAACATGGAGGAGCCGATACACCATGCAAGGCCAAATACCCTCCAGGATAGCCATTTCAACTGAAGGGAGGACAGTAAGGATGGTTTTGAGAGGAAAAAGAATCAGAAAAAGGAAAAGACAACGTCTTGATAAACCACCAGGCATCCATGGCCCTTCTATTAAGCCTGCCCAACACACCATTTAAAAAAAACAAGAGGAAGAAAAAAAAAATAATAAGATAGAATAGTGTGCCCGAGTGTACCCTCAAGCAGGAGAACTCTAACCTAAAACAGTGGAAGACCATGGTACAGAGGCTATGGCACTACCCAAGACTAGAGAACAATGGTTTAATTTTGGAGTGTCCTTCCCCTAGAAGAGCTGCTTACCATAGCTAAAGAGTCTCTTCTACCCTTACCAAGAGGAAAGTACACTGAACAAATTGCAGTACAGTAATTAACCCCTTGGGTGAAGAAGTGTTTAGTATCTCATTGTTGTCAGGTGTATGAGGAATGACGAGAATATGTAAAGAATAGGCCAGACTATTCTGTGTAAGTGTAGGCAAAGAAAAAATAAGCCGTAACCAGAGAGGGGGATCCAATGCATTACTGTCTGGCCAGTCAAAGGATCCAATACCTCTCTAGTGGTAGTATCTCAACGGGCGGCTGGTGCCCTGGTCAACCCGCTACCTACATAAATTAACTGGTTGATAATTTATATATGGGTAACAAACAACCTCAAAACAGCAACACAGTATAGTTTCCAGGAGGAATTTATGCTGGTCATCATCTTGGTATTTTAGCAAAATGAAAATAAATGTTATCTAGAATCATTACAACGTTGTTGCTGCCGATTCTTAACAATAAATAGTCTAACCAGACCAAAGCCAACAATATAAAACTCTTACTGGGGTGGCATAAAAGTGTGTGTTCTTTATAATCAACCCTCGCTCCTCGTGGGGGTTAGGGAACAGAGACAGGCGCATAGAATGAGATTCTGCAAATACTTGCTGCCCTAGGGTAGGATAACTCCTAACCCTACCAACTCACGGTAGATTAACACACAAGGTTTTACTTGATTTCTATCGCAGTATAAGCATCAGCGTCAGCGACAGGCAGACGCTAGGCGTCAGCGTGACAACACATGCCAGTCAACCCATGACACTGCGGAGCGTCAGCCAGATGCTACGCGTCAGCGCGACGACACACGCCAGTCAACCCATGACACTGCGGAGCGTCAGCGTCAGCGGCAGGCAGACGTTACGCGTCAGTCAACCCGTGACACTGCAGAGCGTCAGCGTTAGCCAGACGCGAGTCAACCCATGACGCCGCACGTCAGTCTGCCCACGATGGCACACGTCAGTCAACCCATGACTCCACGCGTCAGCCAATTCATGGCGCCACACGTCAGCCGACTCTTGTCGCCTCGCATCAGTTGGATGCTTTTTCACAAACCGAACGTGACAACAAACGCAAGGCTAGTGATTGTCAGACGGATGGGAATAATGATCAGTGCAAGCGCTCCCATGTCAGCGCTGGCGCGTCTACACAGGAACACCGCTCCCCTGATCAAGGCACTGCTGCGACTGCTGAGGTTTCGGAGCAAGAGCCAGATGAGGTTTTCTCCCCGGAGGATCAGTTGGACGATATTTCGGAGGGAGAAGAGGTTAAGCCACCTCAACATTCGGTGGACCTCAAGAAGTTAATGCTGGTTTTCACAGAGTTATTCCCAGACCATTTTACTCCTGTAGCTCCGCGTTCTCCACCTTCAGAATTTAGCCTTGGTAAAGCAGCAAGAGCTTCCATGTTCATGAAAATGGTTTTTTCTCGCTCCTCTAAGAGAGCGTTAAAGTTGATGGGGTTGTGGATGGATTCGAAGAAAGCTCTTGGCAAGACGTGTTTCGCTTTTCCTCCTGCCAGACTAGTGTTTGGTATGAGGCAGGAGAGGTCTTAGGCTTGGGAGTTCCTGCCTCTACCCAGGGAGATTTCTCGAGCCTAGTAGACTCTTCTCGTCGGCTAGCTATGAGGAAGACTAAAGTGTGGTGGTCTATGTCTGAGTTCGACCATCTCTTGAAAGGCATGCTCAGGGCGTTCGAAGTGTTTAACTTTCTGGACTGGTCTCTGGGAGCCTTGGGGAGGAAAGTGTCAGAAATGAAGGGCACTGACACTAGTAACCTCATTCAACTAATGTCATGCATGGACAAGGCAGTTAGGGACGGTTCAAACGAACTTGCTGCCCTATTCACAGTCGGAGTTGTGAAGAAGAGGGCAACTATGTGTTCTTTCCTCTCCGTGGGGGTCACTCCTTTTCAGAGATCTGAGTTACTTTTTGCACCTCTGTCTTCTGCGCTATTCCCACAAGATTTGGTAAGGGAGGTTGCCGCTGCGCTGACTCAGAAGGCTACTCATGATTTGATTGCCAAGACAGCTAGGAAGGTGCTGCCCACTTCTTTCCCTTCCTGTAGACCAAAGGAAGCTGCTTCATTTTCACAATTCTCTTGGCCCTTTCGTGGTAAACCTGCCGGAAGAGGTAACTTCAAGCCCGATGGGAAGAAGTCCACGAAAAGAGGAGCTAAGTCCAGTCGAGGCAGAGTCTGACTGCCCTCTCCTTCAGACAGCAGTAGGGGCCAGGCTGAATTACTTCTGGCAGGCCTGGGAGAAAAGAGGAGCGGACCCTTGGTCCGTTCTTGTTTTAAAGGAAGGATACAAAATCCCATTCTTCTCAAAACCTCCTTTAGGAACAGATCCTGTGGATCTCTCGCCCAAATACAGGGAAGGACCGAAGAGGCAAGCCATGCGACTTCAGATGTCTCTCTTGTTAGAGGAAAAAGCGATAGAGAGGGTGCGGGACTTAAAATCGCCGCGGTTTTACAAGCGTTTGTTCTTGGTCCCCAAGAGTTCAGGGGAATGGAGACCGGTTCTGGATGTAAGTGCCCTCAACAGCTACGTCCAGAATTCAAAGTTCACCATGGAAACTCAGAAAACCGTGCTGGCAGCAGTAAGGAAGGGCGACTGGATGGTATCATTGGACCTCCAGGACGCTTACTTTCATGTTCCAATACATCCCAGTTGCAGACGTTATCTGAGGTTCGTGTACGGGAAGGAAGTCTTCCAGTTCCGGGCCTTATGTTTCGGTCTCAGCACAGCCCCTCTAGTATTCACGAAGATCATGCTGAATGTGGCGAGCATGCTGCACTCAAGGGGCATCAGAGCCTCCCTGTACTTGGACGATTGGCTCATAAGAGCCCCCTCGGCCGATCGCTGTTTGAAGGACCTTCAACTGACATTGAATCTATCAAAGGAATCGGGACTCTTAGTGAGTTCAAAGAAGTCACAGCTGACTCCATCCCAGAAGATTCTTTATTTGGGGATGGAGATTCAGAGTCAGCCTTTTCAGGCTTTTGTGTCGCCTGCAAGAATTCAATCAGCTCTCCTAAAACTTTGTGCCTTTATAAAAAAGGATGTCAGTTCGGTGAGAGAGTAGATGAGCCTTCTGGGGACCTTCTCGTCAGTGGAAAAGTTTGTGTCACTGGGCAGGCTGCACTTACGTCCCCTTCAATTTCATCTCAATTGTCATTGGAAGAAAGGGGACAGCCTCGACAGGGAAAGTATTCCCATTACGAATCCCATCAGAACACACCTTCAGTGGTAGAACAACGTTCACAGACTCCAGGAGGGACTCTCGTCGGAGCAAAAGAGCCCAGACCTCGTGTTGTTTTCCGACGCCTCAAACTCAGGGTGGGGAACAACCTTACGTAAGGAAGAGATCTCAGGTCTGTGGACAAAAGAGCAAGAAAACCTCCATATCAATCAAAAGGAGCTTTAAGCAGTACACTTAGCCCTCAAAGGCTTCGAGAAACTAGTCCTAGGCAAGGTGGTGCAGGTCAATGCAGACAGTACCACGGCTCTGGTTTATATAGCAAAGCAGGGAGGGACTCACTCGAAGTCACTTTACGAGATAGCAAGATCTCTTCACGTATGGGCGGAGGAAAGGAGAGTTACCTTATTGACACGATTTATTTAAGGAGTCAAGAACGTGACTGCGGACAGACTCAGCAGGTGTAACCAAGATCTCCCCACAGAGTTGACGTTGAACCTAGACGTTTGCAAGAGGCTGTGGTGGTTATGGGGTCGTCCCCTCGTAGACCTGTTCGCAACCTCGAAGACGAAAAGACTGGAGACATATTGCTCGCCAGTTCCGGATCTCGAGGCAGCTCATATAGACGCTTTCCTGTTAGATTGGTCACACATGGATGTGTATGCGTTCCCACCTTTCAAGATCCTTTACAGGGTGTTACAGAAGTTCGTGTCTCACGAGGGAACCAGGATGACCCTAGTAGCTCCTTTCTGGCCGTCAGGAAGTTGGTTCGCAGAGGTACTGGAATGGATGGTGGACGTTCCGAGAAGCCTACCGTTAAGAGCAGATCTTCTCAGACAGCCTCACTTGGCAAGAAACCATCTAAACCTCCGAGCTCTACGTCTGACTGCCTTCAGACTATCGAAAAACTTGCAAGATCTAGAGGATTTTCAAAGGAGGTAGCCAAGGCTATTGCAAGAGCAAGGAGGACGTCTACCATCAGGGTGTATTAGTCCAAGTGGGAGGTACTCAGAGAATGGTTTTGAGCTAACTCGGTCTCTTCTTCCAGTACCTCTATAGCACAGATTGCCGATTTCTTCTTAGAACTAAGCATAACTTTTCTTCCTCGACTATCAAGGGGTACAGAAGTATGCTGGCAAGTGTTTTCAGACATAGAGATTTGGATCTCTCCAACAATAAAGACCTACAAGATCTCCTTAGGTCTTATGAAACTTCTAAGAGGCGTCAACAGGAATCGCCTGCCTGAAATTTGGATGTCGTTCTTAAATTCCTTATGAGTGACAGATTCGAGCCTTTGCACTCGGCCTCTTTTAAAGATTTGACCTTGAAGATTCTTTTCTTGGTTAGCTTAGCGACGGTTAAAAGAGTCGGTGAGATTCATGCTTTGAGCAAGAACATTGGTTTCCGAGACGGGAAAGCCATATGTTCCTTGCAGCTTGATTTTCTTGCCAAGAATGAGCGTCCTTCCCATCCATGGCCTAAGTCTTTTGAGATTGCTAATCTCTATGATGTAGTGGGCGAGGAATTGGAAAGGGTGCTCTGCCCTGTTAGAGCATTAAGGTGTTATTTGGACAGAACAAAGAATTTGAGAGGCAACTCAGAGTCTCTTTGGTGTGCAGTTAAGAAGCCTTCACTGCCTATGTTGAAGAACGCTCTATCCTTTTTTATAAGGCTCTTGATTAGAGAGGCTCACACCCAGTGTGATGAGGCAGATCTTAAGCTGCTCAAGGTTAAGACGCACGAAGTTAGAGCCGTAGCTACTTCGGTGGCTTTTAAACAAAATTGTTCTCTGCAAAGCATAATGGATACAACTTTCTGGAGAAGTAAATCTGTATTCGCATCCCATTATTTGGAAAGTGTCCAGACTCTTTATGAGGACTGCTACACTTTGGGTCCATTCGTTGCGGCGAGTGCAGTAGTAGGTGAAGGATCTACCACTACGCTCCCCTAATTCCTAGTACCCTTTTCTCCCTCTTGGAACTTGTATAGTTTTTATGGTTGTATGTGAAGATTGGTCGTCAGTCTTCCGCAGTCTGTTGATTTGGTCAGGTGGTCATGTTGTTCCTTGAGAGCGCTAGGAACAAGGGTATTAGTTGAGGTCCTGTCAAGTTATAGGTTATGGCACCGTTTGACAGCTCCTAGAAATCATCAGCCCCTTGGGTGGACCACTGAATCTCCTAAGGATAGCAGACAGAATGAGGCAGAGAACCATTACAGTCAGCTTCCTTAACAGGTACGAACCTCTTATGTTTGTTATATTTAACTCTTTAGTGAATTTCCAATTACGTTGCTGTCTCTGACCCACCACCAATGGTGTCAATCAGCCATTCTTATATAACCAGTGGGTAAGTTCTATGTTTAAAAATGATATTTTCATAAAATAAATTTTTGAATATACTTACCCACTGGTTATATAAGTTATAAGCCAACCCTCCTTCCCTCTAGAGACCAAAAGGCATGGAAGGTCTGAATTGGTTGGATTAGTTCGGCCTGTCTACCGCGAGGGCGTTGGTATACACCTGGCATATCTGCGATTGCCGCGAGATTTTGAATTTCTGCCGGGCGTCCAGGGACTTTAGCCATTCTTGTATAACCACCGGGTAAGTATGTTCAAAAATTTATTTTATTATGAAAATATAATTTCTAAGCTATATAGCAAATTTCAATGCTATATCTTTAATACTAGGGAGAAGATAGAATTTGAAGGTCGAAATTAGTTTTGAGATTTGTGCGTTCAAAGGTTTTCTTTGTTTTTTCACAGACAATATTATTAAGTCATAATTATTATGAATTTTATATTCCTTTTTGGATAATAATAAACCCCAAAAATTACTTATCATGATTTAATCATAAATGAATATCCCTTTGCTCAATATCTTGCTTCTTTAGGCGAGACGGTTGCTCCTTCAGCATCTCTTTCCTTCGCTAACTCTGCTAATTTCCTCGATATTACCCTTCTTGGAACTCTTATTAGAGCAAATTTTCTTCTTCCTTATGCTAGCAAGATGTTGAAATTGTCTTTTCCTTTTTTATATGATGAAATTCTTGCCAAAAATGAGAAAAACATGTATAAAAAAGTGAATGTCAGAGGTCAAACTCAAACGTGTACTCTATGAGGTTTGTGGTGGGACTGAAGTGCGAAGGGTGTAATTTACTGTGTAATATATCGTCTTGTGACTCTTGAAATCTAGACAGATGCCATTGCTCACAATTTGTTTGTTCCGTAACTAAAATACAAACCACGCTATTTAATATGGGTAATTACTTTCGGCGTAGCTGAAATGACGAGCCATTAGAATTTTAACGAGAGTTTACTACCCCACCGCTAGTTAGGGAGGGTTAGCTTGCTACCCCCCCCCTCACACACACCTGTGCTGAGTTCACTTTGCTCTCGGCTCCGGTGCTAGACGGACGTGTCCGCTATCACCCTCGCCTACACTACAGCCATTAATCTTTGTTTGCTTTTTCTTTTTGACAGAGTGTTTGGAAGTTGGACTCTGCGATGTGGAAGTGTCCCGGCTTACCTGACCGCCCTTGTGGAACTTATATGTCGGCGGTCGACACGGATCCACACACCTTATGTCCTTTCTGTAGGGGCCAACGGTGTGATAAGAGATAATGTATGTGGTTATGTGGTGAGTGCAGGGAGTGGTCTACCTCCCAGTGGGAGAGGTTTTCCCGGCGCTGGAAGAAGTCCAAGCGGGATATTTCACCTTCAAGGGCTTCCTTGAAGAAAGAAAATCCCAAGGACTCTTCCTCCGTAGCCCAAAACTC
Source organism: Palaemon carinicauda (assembly GCF_036898095.1). Lineage (NCBI taxonomy): Eukaryota > Metazoa > Arthropoda > Malacostraca > Decapoda > Palaemonidae > Palaemon > Palaemon carinicauda. Next base: position 62,555,981 of record NC_090726.1, on the reverse strand, counting down.
CTCCGAAGCTTCCACTCGATCGGTTTCTTCTGAGAGGCCGTCGAGTGGTAGCGTAGGCCGTATTTCTGTTGACCGATCTCGGGGTTTAGGAGAGGGAGTTGCCTCCCATAGCGAGGCAGCTCCTCCTCCTCCCCCGGGGGAGGATTTAAATGTATCTTCTAATGTGAATGTTTCTAGTATTGATCTGTTACAGCTTTGGGCTTCCTTGGGGCTTCAGGGCTTGCCCTCCAAGGAAGCCCTGTTTGACATAATCAGGTTAGGGGCAGGTGACAAACAGTCGCCGACTTTAGCAGAGGTCGATCCTCTGTCTATCGTCGACGTTTTTGTTCCAGAGGCTTCTGATGAGTTATTTTAAACCTCTGCTCCAGTTGCTGATGTAGCTGAAGGCTTAGTTCCCCCCTCCAAACATCCTTCGAGGGAGGAACTAAGTCCAACGGTCTCTCCTGCAGGTGATTCTCCCCCTAGGGGGAGTTCACTGACAGAGACTCCTCTTCAGAGGACTGCCGACGGTCAACCTGCTGCCCCCAGAGGGCGTATAAGGCGTAAGGCTCGCCTTCCCCTCCGCCGTAGAGGCCTTCCTTCACCTCCGTCGTAGAGGCCTTCCTTCACCTCACAAGGGTGTTAGGAGGCGCCTCTTCGGCTCATCTTCGCCGCAGTCCGCCACAGAGGAACCTCACCGCCGTTCACCGACCGTTCCAGCTGCATCCCTGGACCTCTCCGCTGATCGTTCGCAATCTCCTACTCCTGCCAGACCTGCTGACCTGCCGTCGCCTTTCCTGGCTGCCGATGCGCTGTGGGCTCCCACGCATCCTGTTATCAAACGGGCAACGGTCCCTTCGGGGCAAAAGGGACTTTCTCACATTGTGTCAAAGTTCCTCAAGTGCCTGGTATCCCCTGCGCGCCAATGTTCTCCTGCTCGCCAGCGCGCAATTGCGCACAAGCGCTCTACAGCTGCTGTTCCGGAGACAACGCACCAGCGAGCACCTGTTCCAGAGAAAACGTGCCACCGCTCACCTGCGCGCCAACGATCTCCTGTGCGCCAGCGCTCACCTGCTCGCCAGCGCTCCACTGCGCGCCCTCTTCCTGATGCGCGCCATGCACGCCCACGATCTCCTGTGCGCCCACGATCTCCTGTGCGCCCACGATCTCCTACCCGCCAGCGCTCGCCTGCGCGCCAGCGTTCTCCTGTGCGCCCACAATCTTCGGATCTGGGCGCAGGAGGGAAGATACCTTCTAACCCCTGCTCGCCAGCGCTCTCCAACGTGCAGGATGCCTGAAAACTTTAAATCAATCAATCAATCTCCAACGCGCCAGCAAACACCGACGTGCCATCAGACCCCGCCTGCTCGCCAGCCTTCACCTACGCGCCATCGCGCGCAGTCACCTACGCGCGCCCTGCGCATTCTCCAGTTGCAGATGTGCGCCCTCTTGCGCGCCCGCGCACAAGGGATATATCCCCTGCGCGCGCGCCCAACGCTATCACCCTCACGGGCTCATCGGGATCCTGCGCGTCCATGCGCGCCATCGATCACCTGCGCGCCCACGCGCTCCATCTCCTGCGCGCCATCGCTCGCCCACGCGCCAGAGCGCGCCCTCACCTGCGCGCCATTGCTCGCCAACGCGTGCCCTCGCCCTCGCGCCATCGCTCGCCCGCGCGCCATCGCTCGCCCGCGCGCCATCGCTCGCCCGCGCGCCATCGCTCGCCCGCGCGCCATCGCTCGCCCGCGCGCCATCGCTCGCCCGCGCGCCATCGCTCGCCCGCGCGCCATCGCTCGCCCGCGCGCCATCGCTCGCCCGCGCGCCATCGCTCGCCGCGCGCGCCCGCGGGCCATCGCTCGCCCGCGTGCCCACACGCACCTTCGCCATCGCCCCAGTGCGTCCGCGCGAACCAGGCAAAATCCCATCACGCGACCACCAGCGCGATTCTCAGCGGGATTCCTAGCGCGATCTCACGTGCGAGGCTGCAGGACCGCGTGCGACCAGGTCTTTGTCTTCACACACACACACACACACCCCCCCCTACAAGCGCAGGCCAGCGCGCTCGCCGGAGGGCGGGAGAACACCGGATAGGTCTAGGAACTTTCCTTCTTTCTCTTTTCAGGAAGACCCTGTTGTGGTTTCTACTCCTAGGGATCGAACGATCCTCTTCCCTCCAGAAGGAGTCTCTCGCTGTCAGTAAGCAGCCCTGGTTTGGGTCCCTTGTCAGAGCTGTCATGCAGGCCTTTAAGCCTGCTTTCCCTGAGTTGGGCCTCAAATCAGCGGCAGTTTCGACCCCCCTGAAGAGGAAGAGAGGAGTAGATGATGTGGTGACTTCTCCAAGGGCTAAGCTGGCTCCTCGGAAGTCTTTGAGGAAGGTTCCCTCCCCCCCCAGACTTTCTCTCCTTCCCCTTCGGACGAGGATTTCCCGTCCTCAGGGGATTCACATGATGTGAGGCGTTCTCCCATAGCACCAATGGGAGAAACCCCACCTCGCGTAGAGAAGTCTTCTCGGGTAGGGGTGGAGAAGAGCCTCCCGCCCTCGCTGTTGGAGTCCTGTATCCCTCCCAGGAGGGAGTCGAAGGACTCTGAGACTGTCCCAAAGTCGTCCTCGAGGATGAGACCAGAGCCAGCCTAACCCGTGGAGAACATCCACGAGTCCCCCCAAGAAGAGCCTTTGGGGACAGGAGACTTTGCTGCCAGCCCTACAGGAGGAGAGCTACAGGAGTCAGAACATGCGTTCTGGCAGGTTCTGACCCTGATGAGGAGTCTCAACGGGTTCGCGGATCCTGAGATTCCCCCTCGAGAGGGCAAGGACACTGTCCTGGACCGAGTCCTCGGCACTCAAAAATGCCCTAAGGCCAGCGCGGCTTTGCCTTGGTCCCAAGGGGTTAAGAGTGCTAGAGATAAGGTCGAGGGCCAGCTCTCCGAGCTTGCCTCCTCCAGCCGTTCCAGCGCTGGCAACAAACTCCTCCCGCCTCCTCGTTTCCATCAGAGGAGGTACTTTGAGATCATGGAGGAGTCTTGTTTAGCTCTTCCCTTACACCACTCTGTAGAAGAGCTTACCAGGGGAATCCCTCTAGAGAGACTCTCCAACCGGCAAGTGTCTTTCTCGGCCTCGGAGATCCTCAGTCAGGAGAAGGTGGCGAAGTGTGCCATGCAGGCAACTTCGTGGCTAGACATCTGGCTAGGGTCTCTGGGCATCCTGTTACGATCCAAGGACCTGTCCAAGGAGAGTACCAGGAAGGCCTTGGAGACCTTCCTTCTTTCAGGCACTCGTACCATCGAGTTTCTAGCCCACCAAGTCTCGAACTTGTGGGCTAATTCCATCTTGAAGCATCGAGATGCGGTGTCTGAGAGATTCCACCAGAAGGTCCCCAGCACTGAGGTCAGCAGGCTCAGACATTCTTCCATCTTGGGGAGGAATTTGTTTGAGCCTAAAGACGTGGAACAGGCGGCTGAGAGGTGGTGGAAGTCCAACCAGGACTCTCTCCTACATAGGGCTCTTACATCGAAGCGCTATAAACCTCCAGCACCTCGACAATCTCGCCCGTCCTAGACAACGAAACTGGCAGTGGCAGCAAAGACAACGGTGTCGAAGACAGAAAGGCAAAAAGTCCTCTAGGGGAGGGATAAATCCTAGAGGGAGTGGCCGAGGCCGCAAACGCTAGGATTGGCAGTCCCCCTGCATGTCCACCAGTGGGGGGATGCCTACAAAGTTGCGCAAGCAGGTGGCAGCAACTCGGGGCCGATTCGTGGACGATTTCCGTAATCAGTCAGGGATATCGCGTCCCATTCACAGTATCTCTACCTCCCCTGACAGCGAATCCAGTGTCGTTGAGCTCCCTTGCCACCTTGCCATGGGACCGGCAAGGGGGCAAGTCCTTCGGGCAGAAGTCGAAACCATGTTGAAGAAGGGCGCTTTCCAAGAGGTCGTCGACGGGTCCCCAGGCTTCTTCAGTCGACTCTTTCTTGTAAGGAAGGCGTCCGGAGGCTGGAGACCAGTCATCGACCTCTCAGCTCTGAACAGGTTTGTCAAGCAGACCCTGTTCAGCATGGAGACGGCAGACACGGTCCGACTTGCAGTGAGACCGCAAGACTTCATGTGTACACTGGACCTGAAGGACGCGTACTTCCAGATCCCAGTCCATCTGTCTCTTCAAGGAAGCAAGGAAGTACTTAAGATTCAGCCTAGACAACAAGATCTACCAGTTCAAGGTGCTGTGTTTCGGTCTCTCCACAGCACCTCAGGTTTTCACCCGAGTGTTCACCCCGATATCATCGTGGGCACACAGGATCGGCATCCGTCTCCTCCGTTATCTGGACGACTGGCTGATCCTAGTAAACTCGGAGTCGACCCTTCTTCGACACCGAGACAAACTTCTGGGACTTTGCCAAGATCTGGGGATCATGGTAAATCTCGAAGTCTTCTCTGCTTCCTACTCAAAGACTGGTATATCTAGGCATGATCTTAGACACCAATCTCCACAAAGCCTTTCCATCAGACGACAGGATAGCAAGGCTGAGGAGGATCGCGAATCCTTTCCTCAGACCCTCTTAATGAGAGAATGCCTTGATGAAGTCATTGAGCTTCAGCACGGCATTTCATTCCCGTGCTGAATCTTGGTGACGGGCAAGAGGGCTCTCGAACTTTGGGAAATTGCTCCCCCAGTTCGAATCTAAATTTTTCTCTTTCATCTTTTTCTTCTGCTTAATATTACTTCGACCTTCTCCTAATTTTATCAAATTTCCTTTCTTTCATCTTGCTGTCCTATCTCTATGATTATTATTTTTCTTAGTTATATATATATGTAGATGTATGCATATATATATATATATATTTATTTATTTTATTTGTTCATTTATTTATTTATCTATTTTTTTTTTCTATTTTATTTAAATGGCGTGGATATTTCCACATTCGTTATTACTGCCTGCTTAGATGAATGGGAGAAGGGATCATGGTTGGGAGGTATTCGCATTCAAAGCTATATATGAGAGTATTGGATGATCTCAGCCATCCCAAAGATGGTTTGGACCTTTTTGGCGGAACTACTCTCAAGGGTTGGGTCATCGGAATCCAGGGGGATCCAATCCTTGAGGTGGGACTCTTGGCTTTTGGCCGGAAGCCCATCATTACAGATATGGGGAGGATGATTCCATATTACTTTGGTCTCAGTCCTAACAGGCGGGTTTAGCTTACACCTGTGCCTCTATATCTGTTTTGATGCTATCCTTCGGGTAGGGTATGAAGTGGACCATCGGGGAAATATACTCTCATTGTGCCGATAGTGGAGAATGCAAATTTCCTTTCCAACGTATGATACTTTCTTATAATTCTCAAGCAGGTACCCCAACAAAACAACAAAAAACCTGAAAATCCCACCCTTAAATATGGACCCTTCAAATACTGACTCCCCATCCCCTGGATTTGCTGACTCCCCCCCGGCACTGTTGACGACTTCTGCTACTGTAATTAAGGAAAACTCTGTTGACGACCTTCGAACTAAAAAGGGCCACTCTACTGATGTTAAAAAATCTAGCAATTTGGGTAACACAGGGAAACTACGATTCCTTCATGTTTCCCAAATCCCATTAGAGACAAATTATGATGATATATATAGAGCATTTGAGTGCTATGGATTGATAAAGGAAATAAGGATGCGACTTGGAGATGAAAAATGGGACTCTTGGATATCTTTTGAAAGTCATGATGAAGCGTTTAATGCCATAAGTAATATTAGTAGTATCAAAATTAACGAATTGAACATCATGGGAGCTCTTTGTGATAAGGTCCCAAAGAAATTGGATGTGTACAAACCTGCTGATTGGTTTGAAAAAGATAGAAATGTACCCATGCCTTCACAGAGAAAACCCAAACCACCAATGTGGCTCTTAGCTGAACCTAAAGGGATAATAGGGAATTATTTTAAGATATGTAAGTTTATCCAAAAAAAAGTAGGAACCATAGCACCTGGAGATATATCTCGTTTTGGGAAGAACAGTTATCTCATCCATGCCAAATCTTCGACTCAGTCTGCAATACTGTCTAACTTACAGACAGGCAGTGATGAAATTACATTGGAAATGAAACCTCATCTAAATTTTAGTTATGGAAGGGGAGTGGTCTTTAATAAGGACCTATACGAATTTACAGAGGAGGAGATACTTTCTATGTGTCCATTAAATGTATGGAAAGTGCATAAGGTTCCTGGAACTTCAATGATTATACTTACTTTCCAGGATGCTGATGTACCTTTCCATATTTTTATTGAAAATGAAAGGATTAAAGTTCGGCCTTTCAAACAAAAGCCCCTGCAATGTTTTAATTGTTTTAAATTTGGACACCCATCCAAAGTTTGCAAAAATGGAAAAATGTGTGGTATTTGCTCCAAAACTTATCATGGAGAATGTACACTTGAGGCCAGGTGTTCAAATTGCAATTTGAATCATAAATCAACTGATAGGAGATGCGAACTGTATAAGTTGGAGGAAGCTGCCCTAAACAAATCAAGTTTAGAACACATAAGTGTGGGACATGCAAAAAGAATGTTGAATAAATCAACCAGCTATGCAAAGGCCTTAAAATCAAAGGTAAATTTACCACAGGAGACAGCAACCCCACCTAGCACTGCCAGTAATTCTAAGAAAAGAAATACAACCTCTGATGATAAAGTACTGCATGACAAAGTAATTGTATTGCCTTCTGAGGCTTTGCCACAGCGTATTAAAAATGGGTCATTGCCCATTTCTGTACAGCCTTCGTCCCCCATTACCAACAATAGTACTAACCTCACCCAGGCCATGTCCTTGCCTGATTTGATGGAGATGCCACCTGACACCAAGTTACCAGGTGCACCTGTATTGGGGAAGGTGCAAAAACCTGGTAGCTCAAAACCTACTAATCGGAAAAGAGAGAGACCTCCATCTCTCTCGCCCCCTTCCATAAGAAATATCAAAATTACGACGTCAAATAAATATGATGATTTGTCTGTTGATATTTCTGATCTGGAAGTCAATTTAAATAAATCGGAAATTCAAGTGGAGGTCCACCAACCTCCTCAACAATCAGATCAAAAAGACAAAAAGAAAATCATAAATTCTAAACCCAATCTATCAAGACCTTCTTTAATAAAACCACCTAAAAATAGTGTTATATCAAAAACTGCTAATGGGAAGACTCCATCCAAGGGGTCTACCAAATTATAAACCATAGTTTTTTCCTCCATTTTGCAATGGAATTGTCAGGGTTTAAGGGCCAAATATGAAGAACTTAAGCTCCTTATTCATGAGCATTCCCCCATAATTATTTGTCTACAGGAGAGCAAACTTGATCATAATACCCCTTGTCCTCGCGAATACATTAGTTATAGGACACCATATGATCACCAAGTGGGGAGCCATGGCGGAAGTCTCATATACGTTCGTCGAGATGTTCCCCAAGTTTCTCTGTCTATTCATACACCTCTGCAGACAGTGGTTGTACAGATCGACATAGGGCGAAAATATACAATTTGTTCTCTGTACTTGCCTCCAAATGATAACATTTTGTATGACAACTTAGTGGAGGTGATTCAACAACTCCCTCAACCTTTTCTTTTACTTGGAGATTTGAATGGTAGACATCCTTTGTGGGGTGATGTTTTAGCAAACACGAGGGGAAATATCATATCATCAATTGTGGAAAATGAAGATGTGGGACTCCTTAATACAGGAGAGCCCACACACTTTCATGTCCAGACAGGTACCTTGTCATGTATTGACCTAGCAATCGTAAGCTCTAATTGCCTAATCGACTTCGATTGGAGAACATTAGATGATTGGCATACTAGTGATCACGCACCAATCATTATAAACACCAACAACGGTCCACCTTTACAGGGATTGCCACGATGGAATCTTGACAAGGCGGACTGGGATAAATTTCGTGAGCTAAGCGAAATTGAGGGGGATGCAGGACAAGTTGAAAATATCGATGATGCCATAGACTTACTGAATGGAACTCTCCATACAGCAGGAGTCAATTCAATTCCAAAAACAACAGGGTTATTCAAACGACGACCAGTCCCGTGGTGGTCTTCAGAACTAACTGCCCTGCACAGAGCCACAAGAAGATCTTTAACACGATTGCGTAGACGCAGAACTGATGAGAATTTAGTTATGTACAAGAAATGTAGAGCACAGTTCCGTCGTGCCATGAAAGAAGCAAGGCGCCAGTCATGGATGTCTTTTGTTTCCTCCATTAACAGTAGAACACCACCATCTTCTGTGTGGAGGAAAGTAAAAAAGATAGCTGGCAAATTCACCCCCAACCCACCACCAGTGTTGAAGGTGAATGGCCAGTATGTAACTGAAGCAAAGGAAGTTAGCAATGCCCTGGCTAATCATTTTTCATATGTATCCAGCAAGTGTGAAGGAGCCCCGGGTCACCAGTATAGGAGCGCTGAAGAAAAGAAAATTTTAAATTTTGCAACAAGAAGGGAAGAGTCGTATAATTCTCCTTTCACTGAAAGAGAATTTGATTCCGCACTTGCTCATTGCAATGATACAGCCCCTGGACCCGATGGAATTCCATATGCAATGATTAAACATGTACATTTTAATACAAAGCTATTTATTTTAAGTATTATTAATAGAATATGGCATGATCATAGTTACCCAAGTGTTTGGGAACTAGCCATTATTTTAGCCTTTTTAAAACCCGGTAAAGACAAGTTTTTAGCAGCAAACTATCGTCCTATTGCATTGACATCTTGTTTATGTAAAATCATGGAGAAGATAGTCAATGCAAGGCTGATGTGGTACCTTGAAAAGAAAGGTATTTTATCACCGATTCAATGTGGATTCCGAAAAATGCACTCAACGACTGATGTGTTGATACGACTAGAGTCTTCTATTTGTGAAGCCTTTGCTTCCAAACAGCACCATGTTACAGTATTTTTTGACCTTGAAAAGGCATATGATACCACATGGAGATATGGTATACTTAAAACCATTCATGAATTGGGATTGAGAGGAGAGCTGCCACTATTTATTCAGGCATTTCTTTCACGTAGAGTTTTTCAAGTGAGAGTTGGGGAAACACTATCTGAGAGTAAGTGCCAGGAAGAAGGAGTTCCTCAGGGTAGTGTGCCGAGTGTAACCCTTTTTGCACTAGCAATTAATGGGATATCCTCAGCCATTCCCCAGGATGTTCTCTCAACATTATTTGTGGATGATCTCTCAATATCATTTGCTGGCACCAGAATGGCAATGGTTGAGAGAAAAATCCAACTCTCTATTGATAAAATTATCCAGTGGGCTGACATGAATGGATTTAAGTTCTCGACAAGTAAAACTACCGTTGTCCATTTTTGTCGTATCCGGGGAGTACATCCAGACCCGGATATATACATTACAGGTCAACGGATACCATGTGCAAGAGAAGCTAAATTTTTAGGTTTGATATTTGATTGTAGGCTGACATGGGTTTCTCACTTAAAAGCATTAAAAGCTAAATGTGTTGAAGCTCTGAATATCTTAAAAGTATTGTCCCATACATTGTGGGGGGCAGACCGCAATACTATTTTAAAATTATACAAGGCCTTGATTTTTTCCAAAATTAGTTATGGTTGTGAGGTATATTCTTCAGCCACCCCAAGCCGGTTAAAAATATTAGACTCGATACATCATGCAGGTATTAGATTGTCTACTGGAGCTTTTAAAACCTCGCCTATCCCAAGTCTCCTTGTTGATGCTGGAGAGTTACCTCTAGACCTTTACTGAATGTCTTCCATTATTCGGTATTGGTTTAGATTGCAAAGACTCCCTAACTCTCTCGCCTTTCAGACTGCAAGCCTTGTAAGACACGCATCATACTTTGAGTTGCACCCAAAATCTCCTCAACCTTATGGCTTTCGGGTGAAACGATTATTAAATAGTCTGGATATAATTAGAAATAAGGTACTTCCATTCAAGGTATCACCAACGCCTCCATGGAAGTTACCAGAGATATCTTTTTGTAAATATTTTATTGGAGATAAGAAGAATATGTCAGACCTAGAAGCCAGGTCTCTTTTTAATGAACATGTTAGAGAACATAGAGGATCAACTTTTATCTATACTGATGGCTCCAAATCTGATGCTGGCGTTGGATTTGGAGTACATAGTAATGGTTTTAATTGTAGAAGTGCACTTCCTCTGACCGCTTCCATATTTACTGCCGAACTGTATGGCATATTAACCGCTATTGAGAAAATAGCGTTGGAGAAGGAGGGTAATTTTACAATTTTTAGTGATGCAAGGAGTGTCCTTCAAGCTATGGAAGTTTTTAATTCTAATAACCCTCTAGTTTTAAAGATTTTAGAATGGCTTTTCATTATTGGACGGAGAGGTATAACAGTTCAATTCTGTTGGGTTCCAGCACATGTAGGTGTGTCCGGGAATGAGAAGGCAGATTCACTGGCTAAGGAGGCTGCATCAGAGTTGCTGCCAAGAAGGTATCCCATTCCCTGTGATGATTTCTTACCTGACATCAAGAAATTGGTTTGCAATAAATGGCAACAGCAATGGGATAGTCAAGATGGCAATAAAATGCGAGAGATAACAAATGACATATCTCCTTGGAGGTATAATATGATGCCCCGAAAATGGGAGACGTCTCTTTGTCGTCTCCGTATTGGTCACACTCGGTTGACACACGAGTTTCTGCTGAAGGGCCAACACCAACCGTATTGTGACGACTGTGTAGTACCTCTAACAGTAAGGCATTTGTTGACCGAATGCCCCAAGTATAACAACTTGCGGAATAGATATTTGTTTGAGGCTCGAGATGAGGGTGGCAGGTTCATCCTTGCCAAGATTCTTGGAAATGATGTGTCCTACCATGCAAGTGGCATTTTTAGATTTATTTCAGAAGCAGGTCTTCTGAAAAATATTTAACTTTTATGATATTCAACTTTTATGATTTTAATTGAATACTTTTATTTTTTATTTTATTTTATCTTTTATTTTTGTATACATAAATTAAATGTTACCGGCGTCAATGACCTCAGATGTCAGGATGCCTGAAAACTTTAAATCAATCAATCAATCCTTTCCTCAGACGAGACGAACTCCCAGCCCAATCGTGGTTACTTCTCCTCGGTCACCTCTCATCCCTGGCCCGTCTAGTTCCCAATGGTCGCCTCAGAATGAGGTCTCTGCAATGGCCACTCAAGTCTCGTTGGAATCAAGGACACGATTCCCCGGACGTCATGGTCCCTATGGGTCCTGCGGAACGGACGGACCTTCAGTGGTGGGTGACAGACGAGAACCTACGAAAGGGAGTGGATCTTCTTGTCCTCCCCCCTGGATTTGATGCTGTTCTCAGATGCCTCAAAGAAAGGGTGGGGGGCCCACGTTCTGCACCACAGGACCTCAGACCTGTGGTCAGAATCAGAAAAGTGCCTCCATATAAATCTGCTAGAAATGAAGGCCGTCTTCCTGGCCCTTCAACAGTTCCAACAATACCTGGCGGGTCACTCTGTGGTGGTGATGAGCGACAACACCACAGTAGTGGCTTACATCAACAAGCAGGGAGGCACCTTTTTGGAGCAGCTATCCCATCTTGCAGTAGAGATACTGAGATGGACCGAAGTCCACTCGATTCCACTATCGGCTCGCTTCATTCCAGGCAAGAGGAATGTGCTCGCCGACAGTCTGAGCAGAGTGTCTCAGATAGTGAGTACCAAGTGGTCTTTGGATCGCTAAGTAGCCAACAAAGTCCTGACTTTGTGGGGTTCCCCGACTGTGGATCTGTTTGCTACAGTGTTGAACTTCAAGCTCCCACTGTACTGCTCCCCAGTCCCGGACCCTAAGGCACTCTGGCAAGATGCCTTCCAACAACGGTGGGACAACATCGACGTTTACACCTTTCCCCGTTCTGTCTGATGAGGAGGGTACTCAACAAGACCAGAATATCGGTCAATCTCTCGATGACCCTTATAGCTCCGCTATGGCATCATGCGGAATGGTTTCCAGACCTTCTGCAACTCCTAACGGAACTTCCGAGAGAACTCCCTCCACGACATGAGCTACTGAAACAACCACACGCCAACATCTTTCACAAGGCCGTAGCTTCGCTTCGGCTTTACGCCTGGAGACTATCCAGCATCTCCTCGCAGAGAGAGGATTTTCGCAGCAAGTTGCGAAAAGGATGTCTGGAAACCTGCGAAAGTCATCCACAGGGGTCTACCAGGCAAAGTGGAGAGTTTTCTGTGGTTGGTGTCGTGGAAGGGGTATCTCTCCACTCGATGCCACTATTCCAGCAATAGCGGAGTTCTTCGTGTATTTGCGAGAAGAAATGCGCCTTTCAGTCTCGGCAGAGAAAGGCTATCGCTCAGCCTTAAGTCTTGCCTTCAGGCTCAAAGGAGTGGACATTTCTTCTTCGCTGGAGCTTTCTCTACTCATACGAAGTTATGTACTTACCTGCCCTCAGTCGGAAGTGAGACCTCCTCCATGGAACGTGGTTCGAGTCCTCAGGTCTCTTAAGAGACCTCCCTTCGAACCATTACGCCAGGCTTCAGATCGCCACATGACTTGGAAGACGGTGTTCCTACTTGTTTTGGCTTCGGCCAAACGAGTCCGTGAACTTCATGGTCTCTCGTATGACATCACCCATTCAAGGGGATGGGGGGAGGTAACGTTCAGATTCGTCCCCGAGTTTGTTGCTTAGACTCAGAATCTGGGAGTGCCGGACCCTTGGTTTGACTCTTTCCGGATTTCGAGTCTTTGTTCTGTAACAGATGACCCAGACCATCTCCTACTGTGCCCAGTAAGGAGTCTGAGGCTCTATCTTAAAAGAACAGCTGCAGTTCGTCCTCACGTGCAAGCATTGTTTGTAAGCACTGGGAGGACAAAGAGGAGGGTTACCAAGAATACTATCTCAGCTTGGATTCGTAGGGTAATCCATCTGTCCCTGAATCCCTACCCTCCTCCGTCACGTCGCCCTAGAGCACATGTCAGGGGCATAGCTACGTCCCTGGCCTTCAAAAAGAACTACTCAGTGACGCAGGTTCTACAAGCAGGGGTGTGGAATCGTCAGACAAACTTCACAGCCCACTACCTGCAAGACGTGACCCACAGGAGGCTCGATACGTTCTCTATCGGTCCTGTGTTGGCTGCACAACAGCTGGTTTAAACCTCAGGCTCCTTAATGGACAAGTAGGAGAAGGTTGAGGGCATTGTTACTCGGTTTTAGTCTACATGAATGAAAAGGTATGACTGGCCCTTATTCTTTTCTTCATCCTCGACTCTCTTGGGGAAAGCAGCATCCTGGGTTCTCTGCACAGCTGACCTCAAACCACTGCAGGTAAACCATGTTCCCTTGTGTTCCTAGTATTAAGCTAATACTGTCACGTCCCCATACCCTGACGAGGTGGTATTGGGAGAGTCCTAGCCTTAAGTTTCCATCTAAAGGACTTCAGGTCAACCTCCTAGGACGAGTCACACTTTATTCCTCCACACACAGCTTATGTAGGCCGCAGCCCTTGCAGAGCAAGGTGCTACCGAGGTGCTGGGACTCCTTATCGTTGAGTGCCGACACACTCAGATACTGAGTCCCCGGGCAAAAAGCCAAAAGCCAGTAATGGCCGGACTTACCACCCTACCTAAGGGTTGAGTCACCCATATTAAATAGCGTGGTTTGTATTTCAGTTACAGAACAAATGACAAATTCGTAGGTAATTTGTATTTTCCCTAACTACAAACCTTATCTATTTAATCAAACTTGCCCGCCTGCCCTGTCCCCCGTGAAGTCCTACCTCTAAGCAAAGTGAACTCAGCACAGTTGTGTGTGAGGGGGGCGGGCGGGTAGCAAGCTACCCCTCCCTAACTGATCAGGTCATGAGATTGCTTGGAGGGTGGGCCCCCCCCAAAAAAAAAAAATAAAAGTAAATTCTGCAAGTCTCCAATGGAAGACTCCCCAACATAGCAAACATAGATTGATTAACCAGAAGACTCTGGCATGTAGAACTTCTGCCTCGAAAGTGCAAGGCCAGGATATTGCGTGACCCAGCTGCATGCGAGTGAATTTTCAGAACCAGATGTGATCATTCACCTGATCCAAAGAAATTACAAAATCTAACCCTGGCAGCTCCAGAAAAGGTCTCGTCCCTTGAAGGGCGATGAAGCTGCTATCAATGACCAAGGACCCAGCTGTCGCAGGCGCTGGGGTCGCCCCACCCAGTTAGTCACACACGGAAGAGTACAAGAACCTCCACAAAGAAGTATTGTGACTAAGGGTTCTCTGACATGTTGTTACTGGGGCAAAGAACCAGTGTCTTCAGGGATGTTGAATCCCATGTGCTTTTATCCCTTGTAAGAGCCTAGAGCTTGGAAGGCTGGTCAGGATATCTATCCCTCTCCCACAAATATGGGCATTCATATTCAAGGATAAAACTAGCATGTAATCAGGGGCTAATGACGGATTTAAGCTGAGACCAGCTGGAGTCGACATCAGTGAGAGAGAAAGGGTGATCTCTCGTATCGACTAAAGCAGACACATAAGCGGGAGCTTGTACCATTCCCTCTGTTGATTCTGGATGGAAACCAACCCTAAGTCACCAGCATGCAGTGACTTCCCCAATATAGGTCATAGAAGAGAAGTGAGCAGCAGTCCCCTCTCCAGACAGGAAAGGTGATAGAGAGAAGTCAAGTTCCTATAACATCTTGCTCACATAAAAAGTGCACAGGCCCCCAAGGGCTGTGTACCTTTGGCTGGCAAGGCTATTCATGTCAGGGTAGCCATACTGATCTTCCAGGGCACGCCCTAGTCCTGGGTGAGCTAGGTACCAGGGGGTCGTCTACCTCTCTTGAAAGAGAGGTGATATCGTTACGAGTCTCATGAGACTTCAGCCAGGAAAGCTGAAGGAGAGTGATCAAGCTCCAACGCTTGGCCAAGGAAAGAGTGGTGGCCATGCACCTTCAACCAGCCTGGCTACTGTGGTAGCCATACTGATCCCTCGTGCCAAATCAGTTACTGGTGGTCTGTCCACCTCTTCCAGAAGGGAGGTGAGATTTCAAGTAGTTTCCCAAGACTTCTTGTGATCAGCCTGCCTATACTTTTTTTTCCTTGTGACTAGTCCCAGAATCAGGAGGAAGAGAAGCTCCAACAAGGAAAAATAGCCCAGTGAGGAAAGTAAATGTGGTAATAAATAAACTATGAAAAATAATAAACAATTGAAATAAAATATTTTAAACACAGTAACATCATCAAAACAGATATTTCATATATAAACTAAAAAGACTTACGTCAGCCTGTTCAACATAAAAACATTTGCTGCAAGTTTGAACTTTTGAAGTTCCACCGATTCAAGCAGAGGAGTCAGTCTGAGCACCCATCAATGATAACATTCCCACAATGTAAGGAACCACAAGGGGTCTTCTAACAAGAATCACAAAATTGGGGGAAGAGGTAGACAGTATCATTCTGACACTAGGTACACAAACGCTGTCTTGACAGTGTCACAGGTACTGGCGTCACTGAAACAGAGATCAATATGGGTCACCTCTTTGGGCCTTCCAGACACTTGTCATACTGGTACTTGGGTCACTGGCACAGATGCTGGCACTGAAGGTTTCTTTTTTTGGCATCCTAGATACCAGAACAACTGGCACAGAGGATACCAACACAAGGACAGGCACTAGGGATACTTTGGGCCTTACACTCGCAGGCGACACTGGGAGCGAATTAGCCTTAGCTACCAGATCTTTTAAAAACTTAAGAGTGCCTACATGAAAGACCTTAAGAAGCTCATTCTTTCCTTAGATCAAAGTTGTCAGTGACTGTCTGCACAGCAACTGTAGAGCTCTCACCAAATTCTGAAAAACTTGCCAATGTAGATCCTTTTTTTTTTGTCACGTGAATGCTTACCACTGAACAGGAGGCAATGATTTACACTTGGCACACGTGGATGTTTGCAAATAATCATGGCCCCCTACGAAAGCAATGTGTGTAAATTGATAGAGTGCTTAGCCATAATACCAGATATATTGCCCTTCCCCAGCATTTGTGTGTACTGTATTGTGCTTTGCCTTCATAATAAGTCCAAAAAAAAAGAATGAATAGTCTCGTTTAGAGGATGAAACAATACTTCTGTTCTCATTGTGACTGAAAACAAAAGTGAAGTGTATTTGACAGGAGAGTGGGAGAGACTACTCGCCAGTGCTCACCACCTGTTGTTAACTACTTTAACAAATTCAATGCCCGTTCATGCTCCACTGAAGACGATCCCTATTTCAGAGGACGAAAGTGTTGCTCTGTATGTGAATACGAACAAATGGAGTGGGTAAAAAATAGGGAAGCAAAGCTTATGTAGTTTACAATTACTGCTTATGTTTCAGTTATGATTGTCAGATGCAAATACAATACAAGTATCTGTTTAGATCTGGGGGTGGGAGTTACTAATTGCTAAAAGCAAAAATTCTTAGCTAGCCTAGATGGTAATTTCCTAAAAAACATAAAATCTTTGAAAAATTGCTTTTGAAAAATTTGGTGGACACAATATAAGGCAAAACAACAGACTCTCAAATTGGCTAGCTTACCTGGGGAAGAATTTGGAGCTAATAATGCTTTCTTAATGCCATATGCCTGTGCACTATTTTACTAAAGGTTACCAAAATAGAAAATATTTTAATGAAATACCAAGAAACCCACATAATTTATTTGATAAAACCTTAATACTATACACTTCTCTTTACTTGGACAGAGCTAATCTAATAAACATTAATGCTCGCATATTTATTATTTCAAACAAAGCACAGGTTATATTTGAAAGCTGTAGTTCTAAGTAAAATTACAATAATTTTTGGTTTTTGATAAATATATATAAAAATAGAGAAAACTTAAAAGAACTAGCAAAACACAAACATAAGTAATGTCCTACTACCAGAACAATATAAAGTACTTTAATCAGGTCACTTTCATACTGAAGTAAATCCAAATATAAAGTTCTTATCTTAACCTTCGATGTAATTCATTTACATATTTAAATCATTCACAATAAATGTAAAATAATGCTTCACGATCACAAAAATTTTTCCAGGGTGCAAGAATAACAAACAATTACTTGCAATATTATTTTTAACAATATACGAGGCGGCTGTAGATTAAGCTAATAATTCTAAAAAAAAAAAATGGTCCCAACACAAATGGCAACTATTAAATGTTTAAAAATCAAATTTTGTTTAAATTCAAATACAAAAAACCTTGCTATTAACCAAAACTCTTCTATCATGAAGGTAAAGCACAAATTAAGTCTTAAAAAGTTATACTGCATTACAATACCAAAACAGCCAGCATAAATGACATCAATATGCAGGATAACAAAAACATATTTCTGTTATATCAACACCCAAAAAGTTGGAAATTTTCCAATATTTATTAGTTTACCTCTTGCTAACATTAAATATTGTTGTAGGTAAGATAGTCCTTTAAATACGTCATACAGACTTGGTGCACTGAAAGCCACTAAATGCTGAAAATAATGACATAAATGTACTTTCATATAATAATGCATAAATGTACTTTTATATTTCATAAACACTGACCCTTAAATATTTTGAAGGCATTTTACAACCTTAATCTTTTTTTAATTAACTACTCTTTTGTTTTGCTTGCCACTCTTACAACACTGAGAAAGCCACTTGTTCTTGGAAATTCCAAATACAATGTACAGTAATAGGAAT
Source organism: Palaemon carinicauda (assembly GCF_036898095.1). Taxonomy (NCBI): domain Eukaryota; kingdom Metazoa; phylum Arthropoda; class Malacostraca; order Decapoda; family Palaemonidae; genus Palaemon; species Palaemon carinicauda. The sequence continues at coordinate 62,538,299 of NC_090726.1, read as the reverse complement.
GCACTAATACATCCATCTATATATGAGCAAGTGTAAAACTTTAAACATCAATTTTCAATGGTGAGAATACTTTCTTCCTTTGGTTTGATTACTTGTAATAAAACACTCCTTACATCTTAGAGCAACATTTTCATTCTTTATTTAGATGACATTCTTTCTCTTTGATATACAGTATTATATCAAAATCTATTTTGCTTATTATAGAACTTAGTTTCATTATCAAGTCCAAAATTCCATCATTCTACCAAAAAATTAATGTCAAATATCAAATTACAACACTAATGACCAACAGAATGTTATGATTTATAGCCCCAACCTTTACAGAGTAAAATTGGCCAGTGCCTTTCTCTAGCTGCCTTAGGTTTTCTGCAACTTTAAGGTAACTTTACAGTTGGGTCTTAAATTATCAACTAAATAAAACTTTGAGAAAGGTACCTTCCAACTTTGTTCACAGGAAAGAAATAAACTATATACTGTACTTTATTTATAGAATGGTAACAACAGAAGCTTCATTCTGGTAAAATAAATTCTTACTGTTTGACTTTATGTATCATTAGCTTGAAAACTGATATTACTAAAGCAATAATATACTGAAATGTGATACCTTAAATGTTTTTAGCTAGAAAAAAATATTTTCACCAAAGCAAATTGAATAATCTGGGTAATAAATAAGTAAAGTTTTACTGTGGCTTCCTTCAAGATTGAAGTAAACTTTTGAGACCAAATGAAAAGAATGACTTATGTACACTGGTTGTTCTAAAGATGAATGATGTTTGATAATTAATCAAAATGTAAGCAGATATTAAGTACAGTATGAGCAGCAAGTACCTACAAAACAAAGAAATTTCAACTTTAAAAAGTCATTGGCTTCATATTAAGCTTTATTTTAGGTGGTACATAGGCTGTTAAAAATATCTGTACTACACAGTAATAGTACTAGTTAAGGGCTTATGACAAGAGACATAAAATTACCTATGTTATTTTTTCACTACAGCCTTCCATAGTTCACAAATACAATAGATGTATGGAAAGCTGGTTTAAACTGTATTATTATCATTTGGATCTTCAATCTTCCATTACAAGATCTCAAACTGTGATATATAATTCCATTCCTTGCTCTATCATGCATTACAGACAAGACACTGAATGAGCTACATGGTAAGAAGAGGGCTTCAATAAGGACTTGCACAGCACAAAGAGTATCATTCCTAGTTTGGAAAGAAATGCTCATAAACAATCATTTGCATCTTATGGTATAACAATGTCAGCACATAAATCATCAACAATAAATGCACATTATACAAAGGTTGCATTGAAAGAAATGCACTCTGTGGAAGTTAAGATGTGATATAAGGACCTTTTTAAACATTAAACACCTAAAAGTTCAATGTAAGCGTCATCGTCATTTTAAATCTATAATAAATCAGATGTGGCCGTAACTTCCAAAAGGCCAGGAATCATCAGGAATGATATGCTTCTGATAATCTATGAGAGATTTTCATCATTGCCTGCATCCTCTCACACTTTCTAAAATGAATATAGCACAGTACCTACTAATTCCTTCCATTACCTACCTTAGCTGGTAAATGGCATCTGGTTCCCATCTTGCACATATTCTAACAATATTTCCAGCAAATATATGCCATCACCCTATTCATAAGTGTAGGCCATCTATAACAATAGCCAGCTCTGGTATCCCATCATATCATTGCTTATACACAAATTTTGAGCATAAACTAATACAACTGCTACAGTGCTCTTATACTGTCTTGCAAAATCCTGGCAATTGGGAAAAGTATCAAAATATGTAAAATAAAAGCATTAAAATTCTTCCTGTATAACTAATCTTAATTGTCTTTAAGGATTTGAATATGATAAAAATAATGTTTTTTGCTAACTTCATGAATCATATAGTAACCTATTCAGTACATGGTTATTTTTCATGGCTCATCTTAATATTTGCAACTGAATATGTAAGACTACAGGATCTCTTCCAATATAAATTTAGAAATACTCATCAGTTCTTTTAATTCTCGCTTACTTAAACAGACCATTGAAATTCAAACAAGTTCTCATAACAGTAAAATTCTCGATTTTCTATGACAGGGATACTGTAGCTTTTCCATATTACTTTTTATCAAAATATATTTTAATAAAATCTAAATATGATTACAAAAAAAAATACTATCTCTTCACATTAGCAGAATGTATATTTTACGTTTCGATAATTCAGGGGTTTATATCTAAATGTACAGTGCTATACTGATGATTGTTCGGTATACTGCAAGTATGTATATTTTTTGTCGACTATTAAGAAAAAAAATTATGAATTTTATTTTTATAATTATTTAAAAGGTGAAACTGGTAGTTAAATTATCTTAGTTTTTTCTTAATTCATATGAAAAAATTTAATTATTTAAAAAGTGAAATTGGTAGTCAGTTTATCATCATTATAAAGTACATAGTTTAAGAATATCAAGTCCAAATAAGACATAGGAATGACGCCAAAGTGTTTATCTTTAATGATAACAAAATACAATACTGTAAAATATTACCAATAACAGAAAGTTGATTAATGTAAAATCTGATAGAAAAATATGAATAAAATGTCTTCATCATGCTATAAAAGGGTGTTCAAGGCTGTCTAGGATAAACTCAGCAGGCAGGTGCTTTATTGCCAGCCCTAAATTACCGGACATAACAGGGCTAATAAGCTAAAAATATACAGTATATACTTTCATAATAAAGTTTTCATAAAAAACTTTAAATACCATTCACAATTAATCAAGTAAGATTTTTTCATACATTTCTCTTGCCAAATCAGAAGACATTACCTCAAAAATATTTCTCCCCCCAAAATTGTGCTAGTGTGACAGGACTTTAATGCCACCTTTAATTATTACATCACTGCACTGTACCAAGAGGTAATCTTGACTAAGAAAAAAAAAAAGAGAGAGAGAGAGAGAGAGTTAAGATTTATCATAATCCTTAGGTTTTATACATTCCCATTGTATTGACATGCACATGCGGTCAAGGAAAGATGTCAATTTAATTAAAATAGTTTTTCAACATACAATACTTTAGTGTCTGTTCAGTGGCAGATAATTTAAACTCCTCACTAAAACCCAGTGATTAGCTAATTAGTCCTAATTAAAAGATATTTTAGAGATTCTCATATTAAAACCTAAACGATGTGAGGTCTAGAACAATGAAATTTTACCAATCTTTTCCTAATAAAGTGAAAATTGTATTCTTTTCTTGTATTCTCTCTTGGAGTTATTCTCATTAGGAACAGCGATAGGTTCTGGTAAATGGTCCTTATAAACAAAAACCTTGTTATACAGAAAGAGGTTGAAAAGAAATTCAACTGACACCATCACAGCATATAGTTTACTCAACCCTTTGAGAATCCCAAATGGCTTGACTCATAGAAATGGCTTACCTCTTATGAGTTTAGAAGAAATATTAACTTTATTTTTGTACCATCACAATGATATTTCCTTGCTAACAATATATAAAGTATTAATAACTATGCCTTTTTATAGAGAAATGAAAAATGGGCCAAATTGTTCATTAATCTCTGGTTAGAATTGATTTTGCACAAACTCTAAATTGATGTACTTTAGGGAGAAATTGTATCTGCCATTCCCTTGAAGTCATTTTAATACTACAAATTGTCAAATCATTCGAATCTCAAGTAATCTGCAAGTCATTAGAATCAAAGCAGGTTTAATTAGAGTTGAAAGCATTACTCTCATCTTGATGACTTGCATACCTGTTTAAAGGTATTTTTAAGGTAAAATTATCTTAAATATCTTAACTGAACAATCCTTTGGGCCCTTTGGGCTGAAGTATTCCACAAAACCCCAATCTATACTTTTTTCTTATGAAAAGCAATAAGACCTCATTCAAGATGTTGATTGAATGGGAATACTGACAGACTGGAGTAGGGTTCTTTTGACGACGGTAACTACGAATGATTTCCTACTTTTGTCATTTATGTCTGGCCGGGAAATTCTCTCTTCAGCATGTACAACTATCAGGCAAGACAAATAAGTATCTAAAGGTTTGGAGTGAAACTATATTGGGCTGATACAGTATAGGTACTTCTTGTAATGAATGAGATCAGGACTGTAGACTAGTTTTGTGGAGATAGAATAAACATGGTGTGATAAAGGTTAACTTCCAGTCATGTAATGATGGGACAAAGTTGGAAAATTCAGTGAAAATCGAATAAACAGAGAAGGCAACTGCCCCCTACCCCCCCCCCCAAAAAAAAAAGTAAAATGTATATGTGGGTATCAGTCTTTCATGATACCAGATCTATTTTATAACAGTATTGAACAGGTTCCATTACAGGTAGCTTGGCCAGTATCTTTTCCACAGATGTAGCATACTTTCATGAGGGGAACCGTTGATAATACTTTTATCTCTTGAGGTTAGCTAAAAATTAAATTCCCATATGTTAGGCTTGAATGCATTAACTAGAATATCTTTCTCCTCCTCTAGATAAAAGATATTTGGTGTCAACTAGTATAGCTCTCCAATATTGGTTCTCTAATCTTGTGCACATTGGTTACTCAAGGGAGGGCTCCCTTACACTTTGACAAGAAATTATGTAGAGAATTGTGCTCGGCATTGTTGGAGCCGGAAGTACTCATGGTTGTGTTAAGCTTCTTCAGATCAACTTATTTATCCCTGATACCTATTCAAGTGCTGCTAATCAATTTTTAAGAAACTAAGGAAGCAGTTACGGTATTCTCTATCTTTATTCTCCAGTAAAACCAGATGTTTCTGGAGAAACTACTGCATTACTACCAGCCTTAGGAGCTTGGAATCTTCACACTTGGCCATCGAGATCTAACTCTGATCTCTAAGCTGTCTGTCCTAAGGCCCAAGTTGATGGTTTGCTGTGAAAAGAAAAGTCATGCTTTCTAGTTATTCCGGGTACATAACGTTTTGCAAAATTATACTAGTTACTGCAAATTCCCCTCCTGAGGACACTCATCAGTCAATTTTTAGAGTAACTATCAAAAACATAAATTACATATGTGACACTTATAATTATGCCATTTCCCAAACACATCAGGAGTGAAAAATCCTAAAACATAGGGTCAAGTATCGGTAAATGATGATCCCAAGAAATTTGCAAGGATATAAATTGAGCAGGTACTTTGCTTCAGGTATCTTTTTGGGATATCGGGTAGTCCTACTGTTACTGAAAGCAAGATGTTAGAAGTTTGGAGGCTAATGATTAACTCTGATACTATAATTACTCTAATTCAAAAACCTTTTTAAATGACTTTCACCCATCAACAAATATTGTACAATGTCTTGCCAATATGTCTGCCAAAAGGGCTCAGGAAAATCAAGGGATCAAAGATGGTATTGACTGGTACAGTATAATAAACTCATTTAAAAGAAACGTGCATTACCTCTGTATACTTCCAGGATGATTATTGTAGATTTTGTTTATTCCACTGAGTTGATCTGTGTCCTTGATCACAAAACCCTTACACTTTCATTTTCTTCATAGGTCAAAATACTGTTGTACTTTTTTTCATATCCCAACTGATAACTACTTTTTCAAGTTAATACTTCAATCTTTTGTTAAACTGCATAGAGTCCTGAAAAACAAAGTTATATCCACATATCCTCCATAAATTTAGATGGAGGCATATTTTAGAGATTAGTGTTTTGAAAATATGTGTTATAAACTTTTAGAAATAATTGTCCAAAATCCAGTGAAAGACATGTGAATCCCAAAAAAGTGTTCTACCTCTGGGTACTTTTTACTTCCTTTGGTCCCATACGTTATCTACAGTCAGTATTCATTGTTTACTTTTATGTGTACTTACAGCTGACAAAATAAGTAAAAATAGGTGAAATTAAAAAGGGTTAATTTTAATCCAAAGCATGGTTTAAATGAGATTTCTTACCTAAACCTCACAATGTTAATTACTGTATCTTAATTTTTCATTTTCTATCTACTTTTAATACTATAGAGCGCATCTTAAAAACTACAATTTTTTTGTGATAAAATCAATGAATGTTACTGAATCTTAAAGTCCATGAACCCTATGATCTAACTAACCATATATATAAAAAAATGACAATGAACCCCATGATCTCCCTATCTATAAGGAGAAAAAAAAAGTTGCAGCATCTCTTGGGCTTAGAACTTTGTTGCTTTCTGTAATTTTGTTACACCTACATACCTCATTTCCCTTTAGTTATGATTCTCTTTCAATTTCTTTCTTCAATTTGTTCTTCATTTACTCAAGTTATTTTATTCCTTAATTTGTAATTCAATTGAGTGTGCATTTTGTCCCAGTCTCATGAAACTCAGCAAATTTTACTTTTGGCATCATTCGTTAGCTTAAGTGAACACTGAAATGTACTCATTTGTAAGATCAAAGAACTTTGCGTAAATTATTCTAATAGTTGTGATTGTTTGTAAACTTTCATCACCTGGGTTAGAATACAGAAAATCAATGGAAGTATCATCATACCATATAACTGATTATTTTTGTTTTTGTTTATCAAGATAAACTCTATCATTGGACCATATACCTAAGCAATAACATGCATTTATGACAATAACAATTTATATTTGAAATATCTAAACCCAAATTAGTTGTATTTATATAGGAGGACTTCTACCCAAATGTAAAATATAAAATGAATGGAAATATACTTGCTGATTGTTACTTCCAATACTAACACTGATGATTATTTCTTTGGTTACTCCAATTTAAGATTATCTTGTGTACAAAAGTACAGTACTGTAGATGTTAACTTTTTTATCTATATAGTTTAAAGCGTAAGATTTGCAAAATCCAGAATTAAAGATAAATTTGCATCCAATTCCATTTAAAATCTTTACTATTACAGCTCACCTTTATACAATAATGACTTTCTTTCAAATCTAAATAAAAATGTCTACCTTTGAATACAACACAAATAGAAGAGCTCTTATTTTGTTATTAATATCCATCAATACAGTTTGCGGTGTTCTGCACACTCTTACAATCACTCTTTGAAGATCAATAGAGAATATATGTTCTACCTCACGTGGTACAGTGATGTAAGGGCCAAGATAATATTTTATCAAAGTAAATATGCTTACTGGAATATGCTTCCCTTTTATATAACCTGAAATTTATCAGGTAAATGAAGTACATTAATAGCCTCTGAGCATATCATTATACAATATATTGAAATTACATACAGTAAGAGTACTAATAATTAAAATATGGAAACAATAACAATAATTACAAAGGAATTGTGTATCCAAAAAGGACACATAACAGCCACTATCTTTTATCACTTTGAAAGTTGCAAAAAAATTCTTATCGAATAGACTAATAGAATAATTTTAATCATGCTTCTTTCCAATACAGTATATACAAGTACTCGCCTTCACCCTGCATGTTTATCTTTTGGTACAATTACTTTCAGAACTATAAAAAAAAGGCCAAGATAAGACTAATCAACTTTAGCATTGCATAATTGGGATCCAATAACATTAGCATGAGACATTTTAACAAACTGAGCTACCTATATTATTATGAGTCCTGGTACAGTTCAAGGAATATAGAATTATTACTTACTTTTAAAAACTCAGAGTCATCTGTATATGGACTTAGGAATTTAATTTAATAAAAATAAACATCACAAACATAACAAAATTCTTTAATCACCACTACATACTCATTCAATGCTCCTACCTCACGAGGGGTCAAGTTGCCCTCTTCACAACCTCCAATTTTTCCTCTTAATCTTTTATTTCCTTCAAGTCTTGGAACACTGCCACTTGCCATACTGCAGCACAAAACATCTGTCATCTTACTGCGGTACATTAAAAAAATCAGAAAAGTAATGCTAATAAAACCACTTTATGTAGCACTACTGCATCAAAGCCTTTTAATGCAAACAACAGAGTTGATCAGTAAAACCAAATCAATGTGCCAAATGCTAGATGACGTTCCCAGACAGCAGCCTAGCTATTGGGCTTAACGAAAAGCCTTCCTGGATATATTTTATTGGTATCCTGCCATGCTGGCAGTTCTAAGTACAAGCAGTGAGCTCACTATCCAGGTAGGCTCTACAACACATAACCGTTGGCAGAAGTCTCTCCTCTCAACTATTTTAGGGCATCTCCAGCTGTAACTACGTAAGACTACTTCCAGCATTTCCTGATGCTCAACACAGATCCAATTCTTCATCATCACCCTGAAAGAACTTATCTATAGAAATAGTATTCAACACAAAGAACAACACTTGTGTATAATGAAGGGGTAATATAATTTTGGATGTGTATATTGGTTTATTTTTAGGGGATTAGCAATTACTGGTACATACATATCTAATTAAAAAAAAAAGTTACCTGTAAAGTTATATTCAACAATTATTAACAATTCTAAGAATCTGACAACATACTCATTTTACATGGCCTAGACAGTCTGCATGGGTGTAAGAATTTGTCTTGCTCACTGCCATCATGACCATACTGACATCTGTGGATGTTCTAGAAAATAGGAACCTGTGCCCTTTATATGTAATAATTTTTTCTCAATGCTGGTAAGAGGAACGATTTGGTCTTAAAATAATAAGACTTTCCAGGCTACATCAGGTTATAATAATAGCTTACAATATTCAGATGTCTTGGTGACTTCAAAGTTGAGGATAAAGGCCCAGGAAATAGAACATTTTTCTAAATTAGTAACCTTTCAGAAGAGCTAGGGGATGTCATACCTTTTTACCCTTTTCGACCCATCGTATATAAGAGATGCGTCCAGGGGACCTCATGGGTGTTAAAAGTCATCTTTGAATACAGCCAATGGGTCTGGAATGGAGGAACAAATCATGCGGACCTTCTCGATTGGCTGCATGGCAAACAGGCAGATTCCCTGAGAACCCCACAAGGAAAGAAGCCTCTCTGCTACACAGTGATGTAGGGACTACTCTGACCCTACAACGTGCCTCTGGCAACTGAGTATGCCTGCTAATACATTCCTCTTAGCCAGAATGGACATGGCTGACAACTCTTATGATGTGGAAAGCCACCCAGATGTGCAAAAGGCTCAAGGTTGGATAGCTTGCAGAGATGGTGTCACCCCAAGCTGTTACCAAGATGAACACCTGAGAAGCTATACACAGTCCAGGGCAAACTGGTACACCATACAATAGAGAGGACTGATCTGCATCCTCCAGGTCCACCAAAAGCATGAAATCTCCTTTGATGGAACTCAGAGCACTACATACTGTTTCCATCCAGAACTTCGTTTGATAAACAAAATTTTTCAGTGGAGAGAGGTCACTGACTGATCTGCAGTCCCTAGTTGACTGTAGAAGCCAGGAGATTCATTTAAAACAACAAACTCATTCTTCTCCAACATCTACCTCTGTCGGCAAGGCCAACGTTTTCAGCGATGTTGGGGATCAAAGAACTCTACTGGTGAGATAGGGGTGGAGGGGTGACAGTCCTGAAAATGTAGTAAGTAACTGTCCCTTAAAACATTCACTACCCACGGTTCAGCCCCATGTCTCTACCAGGTTACCCAATGGCATGACAGGCATTCCCATACTCACTGCACTGGGAGAGGGTGAATGCTAGCCTCCCCCCCCCTCCAGGCATGTGGGAAGAATTCCTAGGTCGTCTACGTTTCCGACGTTTTCTGAACTCCTTCAGTAGACTCAGGGTGGTCTAGATCCTTTTGTCAGACAGGGAACAGAAAGGAGTTGAGGCTATTGTCATCCCCAAATAGAAAATAACCCGAGTTAGGGATAAAGGAGAATTTCTTTAGAATGACGAGAATCCCCTTACTCCTGAGAAGAGACAATTTTCCTCTAGGATTCCAACAGACTTTTTCTCATTGTCACCAACACCATACAATTCTCTAGGTAAAATAGAACCCTTATCTCTGGATGTAGCCATATTGCTACTGATGCCATGACTCTGTGAAGATGTGAGGGACTGCTTAAGCCAAAGCAAAGGCAGTTGAATTGAGACTCCTTGCCTCCATAAACAAACCTTAGGTAATTCCTCAAATCTGAATGTAGAACCAGGGGAAAATTAGCACCTGACAGGTCTACTGTGAGAACATCCTTTGCTTTCACAAACTACTGCTAGGACAGAAGGCAGTCATCATAGACAACTTAGTCACTAGTAAGAGTTTGGAAACATTAGTACTGGTCACCAACCTTCCAAAATCTTTGGAATAAAGAACAGGCGAGCCTTGTATCTCCTCCATTGCTCTTTCTCTACTATAACCACCTGCCGGGCCTGGGCGCACACACACACACGTGTCTATTGCCTTTGTAAAATTACAAAGGGGATTCAACAGTAATTAGTAGCACTCACAGAATGATTAGGATCCATGTACATGGCTGAAGATTGGACCACTTATCCAGGAAAAGCAAGCCTTCCCCCCCTACCAGTAGATACCCTCTTGGATCATCATCAAAAAGAATCTCTCGGCTCTTGATATGCTAGCTACATCATATATTGCCAAGTACTGTACCCAGTCTCCTGCCTGATCTTGCCCAAAAAATCTGGGTTCTGTACCCCCCCTTACTGAGAACATCCTTCTAATGGGTAGCCTACATTTAAAAAAAAAAAAAAAAAGCCAAATAGTCGACAGCATGTTGTCTCTCTGATAGGGTCACGTGCCAAAAGATAAAATAGTTTTTTTTCAACTTCATCCACCACTTTAGCTAGCCTGTTAGACTCTGGATGAGGACCTAAATAAGAAAAGACATGAGGTCATGATCCTGATAGGATATGACCACATGGCTAAGAGAGTAAATATGTTTTTTTTTTTTTTTTTTTTTTTTTTTTTTTTTTTTTTTTTTTTGGTGATGAAATTTCTGAAGGTTTGAGCCAATTATAAAGTTGAACCCTAGACCATTCAATCCTGGCACTTTAGAAACTCTAACACAGTGTGCATCTTGTCAATATACTAATCAATCCATTCCTCAAACATCTAGAACTCTATCGGTAAGTAAATGAGATAAAGGTGGAGGGGTGATGGTCCTGAAATTGTATTTATTAAATAAATTATATTTTGTGTTTTAACTGGATACTGACCACAAATTTCAATTCTTTCTCTTGAAGAAATTCTTCCTCAGGCAACCAGTTTCCATCTGGCAGGATTGATTTGGCTGTCTTGTGTGAGAGCATCTTGAGCCAACCCCAAACATAAGCCATGATGTTTGTTGGTTCGGTAAACTACTTTCCTTCTTGACCTGACTAGGAGGATCAAGCCTATTTGTACAGTATAAATAACATACTAGACTTAGCACTTAGCCTTCCCAATACCACTTTCTCTTTAACCGGCTACAAACACAAGGGCTTGAAACAAGTTGGTGACCACTTAACTCATACATCTTCAACTTCTTCATATTGTAAGGCAATTTCTCAACTATTCTGGAGTATGTGGCATGAGGAAAATTTCCTAAGCCTAACTCCTTGGAAGTATCCTCTCTAAGGTTTGTATCGTGCACTCTTTCCTATGACCAGAAGGTTATCCACATAAGATTGGTTTGCCCACTCAGGAGGTGAATCCCAAACTAGCAGAATGTTTGGTTTGATGAAGCCTTTGTACTTGGGTAGTCATTTCTTTGCGGCACCAATTATTGGTCATCCAAACAATCTGCCCCTACAAAAAAGGTCTATTAGCCTTAGCGTCCACAACTTTGCCATCTGTCTGGGCCCCTGGATAGGAATCCCCAAAAGGAACTTCAGTATTGCCAGGCCTGTCAATGGCATGACTTCCATACGACAGTCTAGACCCTGAACCAAAAGTCACTTTGGATGGGGAGCATGGCCTGGATTCCAAAATGGTGGTGACAGGATGAGTGTTGCATTCATACTGTCAAAACCAGAATTTACATTGCATATGATGACAAAAACCTCAATGGGTAGAGGAGATAAAGACACGTACGTACACTCTGATCCCTTATAGCATGAAGGACTATAGAATCCACAAAATCATGACTTGGCAGGTTTTGACCTAAAATCCCTTTGTCAGTCAAACCAGCCTTTGCTACCAGAACTCTGGAACTTTTCCTCCATTATAGACACGAAGATCCCTAGCAAATCTTGTATTGTGGTGACTACTCCTCTCATCCATATAGACATCTTTCTTAAAACTATTATCGGCGTCAATGACCTTCGATGTCAGGATGCAAAGAACTTCAAATCATTCATTCTTAAAACTGTTGAACATCATCAGATGAGGGTGCCAACTCCAGGTAATGGTATGCTTCCAAATGTTCCTGATCCTACACCAGCATTATTAGACACTTCTAAGTCACTCAACCTCTCCACACTAGAGGAAGTATTCGTAAATCTCTTCCTCTCCTTAGCTTCTCCATTTTTGTTCCTAGATTTCATGCAGATAAGGCTGGAATCACATAGAAAGTGATTCGACACAAGGTACGTAAACACCGAAATACAAGACATCTCACACCACGTCACCCCATCACATAGGCTTATATATGTGCTTATGTTTGTCAGCTGGCACAATGGATTCGTTGGCTGATGTTGCATTAGTTTTATTGAGTAAGCAAAGAAAAGAAAGCTGTTGCTGCCATGAGCATTTTCTACTGAGGATTAGTAAAGGAAAATTTCATAAAACCTAATGCTAACTGATGAAATATAAATAAAGAAAAATCTAATAATTTAAAAATGTCATACAAGACACATGTGGATCTGAAGTTAATAGTGCTTCCATATTTGCAATCTGGGGGTTGTATCATCAGAGGAAAAATAATCTTGATCTTCAGTTGAGTTTGAAATTAGTTTGTTCCCACACAGATACAAACCTTCGCTATTTATAGGGTATTACTTTCAGCAACGCTGAAAACCAGCCAAGACAATTTTAATGAGGGATAATTACCCCATCTGAAGTTAGTGGGAGAGGGTTGGGGTAGACTGGCTACCCCGCTCACTCACACCTGTCGGTTGAGTAACCACTTACTTTTGGCTCGATAGAGTGCGGACGTACCGTCTCTCTCTTACGTTAAATAAACTGCCTTTACTTTATTACTATTCCTTTTTCTTTTGTGTGTATCGGTGTGTGTTTGGTTATTGTCCCGCTATGTGGACATGTCCAGGTATTGAAGGCCGCCGCTGCGGCACCTTCATGTCATCCGTTGAGACGGACCCACACCCTTTATACCGGTCTTGCCGGGGAAGTCAGTGTTCGCAGGACAACACCTGTTCCGAGTGTAGTGAGTGGCCTGCCTCCCAGTGGGAGCGGTTTGCGCGTAAGAAGAAGAAGTCTAAACGCGAATCTTCGCTTTCGGGGTCTTCCTCGAAATTGAAGAAATCGCGGGCTTCTGCTTCTTCTACGCCCAAATCTCTGCCCGAAGCTAATCCTCGACCAAGTCCTTCCGGGGCACGGTCGAGCAGTAGTGCAGGGCTTGTGACTCCAGGTCAACCCTGTGGGATAGACGAAGGTGACGCCTCCCCTAGTGAGTCTGCTCCTTCTCTTCCCCCAGGGAGCACCTGTTTCTTTCCAGACCTTGTGTCTTTGTGGCCATCGCTGGTCCCCCTTCAAAGGAAGTTCTCCTCGAACTCCTCCAGAGGGGAGCAGAGAGAAGGCGGTCATCTCCTTCTTCTGCGGAGGTTGATCCTCCTCTTGTGGGCGCAGGCGATGCTGCCCATCGGTCTGGTTCCGACGCCGAGGAGTTAGCTAACCCATCAGGGGCGGTGGCAGGGCTCTCTCCAAGGCAAGCTTCCACTTCGTGGGAACATATCTCTCGTTCGCGAGAAGATTGCCTCTTTATATCGGCAATCTCCTTATGCTTTAGGTTCTCTTCCAGGGGCGGAAAAAGAACCTTGTTATAAGCGTAGTTCTCCTTCGGGTGAACTCTCCTCCCCTGCGGAGGAATTATCTGTAGACCTTGATCAGTCTCCCCCTCGGGCGGAGTCTGTTGAACGTTTCTCTCCGGAGGTTCGTAGAGTGGAGGGGTGGGTAACCCCTCTCCACCCTGGACGTTCTCCTCCTCGGGCTGTGAGGAGATCCCCTTTGAACCTGCTGGTTCTCCACACATTGACCCTTCGGGGTCTTGTGATGATCACCCTTTGGGCTGGCGTGATCATGAGCATTCGGGCTCTCGTCATGTTGATCCTGCGGGTTCTCATGACAGCAGTAGTCCTTCGGGTCTCCGTGGCGCTGAACCTTCGGCCTCTCGCTACTTGAAACCTTAGGGTTTCTGTTATGCTGAACCCTGGGGCTCTCGTAACGATGGTAACGTTGAACCTCCGGGTTCTCGTACCGTCAGTCACCCTGACCCTTCGGGTCTCTTACGTTGACCCTTCGGGGTCTTGTAAACTGAGTTATGCTGAACCCTTGGGCTCTTGTAACCTTAGGCACGCTAACACTTTGGTGTTTCGTGACTGGGAAACTTCTGTTTCTCGTTGCGCTGACTCTTTGGGGTCTCGCAACACAGGCTACGTTGGGCCTTCGGTCCCTCGTACCCTTAGCCACGTTAACCCTCACGGGTCTCGTGACAGCGAAACTTCGGTTTCTCGTTGCGTTGATCCTAAGGGTTCGTGCAACACAGTTCACGCTGAACTTTCAGGTTCTTGTGACCATAGTCATTCTTTTTATGATAGAGAGTTTTCAAACTCTCGTTGTGTTGATCGTTCGCGCTCACACAACACAAGCTATCGTGAACCTTCGGTTGAGCGTAGCAGTGAGTTCTCTCATCAACCTGAGAGCTCTCGCGCACACGACCAAGTTGGCGTGCACGATCGATTTAGCGCGCACGACCGATTTGGCACACACGAACAACTTGTCGCACACAAACATGTGCTCGAACAACCTGTTATGCGCCATGCGCACGAACAACCTACTGCGCACCACGCTCATGAACAACCTCATACGCGCCATGAGCGCGAAAAATGTGCGCGTAATCGGGAAGGGCGCGCGTACGAGCACCCTTCCGCCTACCAACAGTTCGGTACACGAATGCGCGGTCATCTTGACGCTCACAATCAGTCTCTCAAACCTCTTAGGCCTCAACAAAGACAACAGTCGCCTGAGCGACCGAACCCAGATCCTATCCCTAAGGGTAGGCCTGTGCCAATCTTGCCTGTAGGGAAGCCTCCCTCAGACAAGAGGATTAGGAAACCTGCCCAGGTTCCCAAACCCAGGGAGCAATGCCTTCCTAAGTACTTCCCCCTTAGTTCCTTGGGGACCTGTGGACCCCCCCCCCTGGCTTAGCCTCTTATACAATGTAATGCGCCAAGCCATGAAAGGAGTCGTTCCCCGCTCCCAGTCCTTAGGTGACACACCTAGGATCCCTTTATTGCCTCCTCTCTTCCCAGGGTTCTCTCCTCCCTACAATCCTAGGAGGAGTTCTGAAGATTCTGCACAGGTGGGTCCTTCTAGCAAGGGGAGATGGTCATCCCCTCACAAAAGACCTCTGGAGGAGATTAAGCACGAACCTCTGGGTAGCCCCCTGCAATTCAAGATGCCACAGGCCAGACCAAAGGGGTAAAGGAAAAGGATTCATCCTTTGCTCCCCAAGGAG
Organism: Palaemon carinicauda; assembly: GCF_036898095.1. Taxonomy (NCBI): domain Eukaryota; kingdom Metazoa; phylum Arthropoda; class Malacostraca; order Decapoda; family Palaemonidae; genus Palaemon; species Palaemon carinicauda. The sequence continues at coordinate 62,522,750 of NC_090726.1, read as the reverse complement.
GATAGGGTTACTTCCTATGGAGACTCTTTTGTCCCTCACCGGTCGAGATAGTGCCTAAGGAGGCACGACCCGCGTCCGGATGGGACTCACCCCATATGGCAACGGACTTACATTCCACCCGTAAGCCGATGGAGCCCTCCAGGCCCTTGGGGACAGAGGACCTCCGTCCTCGTGGGAGGGAACTGAAGGATTTGTTGACCATCCCCAAATCCTCGGCCAGGCTTCCTTCCTCACTGCCTTCCAGGAAGCTGGAAGCGAGCACCTCCTCGGCAGTCTCCCTATCCCCAGTCTATCCAGTTGAAGACTTCAACCCACTCTGGGCTCCTATGGATGAGAGCTCGGACATGGAAGGGCAAAGCAATCTTGAGGACGACGCTCTACCAGCAGCCGCTAGCCCTAAGCTTACGGAGGATGAGAGGAAAGGGTCGGATCGGAACATGCATTCTGGCAGGTCCTAGCCTGCATCTGATCCATCAAGGGACAACCAGATCCATCGGCAGCCCCTCTAGATGGAAAAAAAATGGTCCTTGACCAGTTCTACGGCACTCGGAAACCTCAAAGGACCAGTGCAGCTTTGCCCTGGTCAAAGGGGTTGAAGAGTGCCAAACAGAAGGCAGTGTCCCAGGCAACTGGGTCCACCTCCTCTCTCCACTCCAGCTCATCCTCCAAGCTCCTACCTCCTCTGTATGTTTTCAGAGGAGGTACTACGAGATCCTTGGGGAATCTCCTCCAACGCTGCCTCTTGACCACTCTATAGAAGCATTCTCGAAGGCCACACCCTTCGAGTACCTTACGGTCTCCTTTTCGGCCTCTGAAATCCTAAATCAGGAGAAGGTGGCGAAGTACGCCATGCAAGCTACTTCGTGGCTGGATTTATGGTTAGGATCCTTAGGACAACTGATGCAGTCTAAGGACCTGTCTCAGGAGTCCTCCAGGAAGTCTTTGGAGACTTTCCTTTTGTCTGGCACTCGGGCCATCGAGTTCCTCTCCCATCAGGTAGTGAACCTTTGGGCCAACATCCTGAAGAGGAGAGATGTCATCATAGGCAAGTTCCATAGACATTTCCCTCAGGCTGAAGTAGCGAGACTGAGAAATGTTTCGAGGGCAATTCTTTGTTCCATCCCGAGGATGTCGAGCGGGTGGCAGAGAGGTGGAGGAAGTCAGTCAGGACTCCCTCATCCAAAAGGTCTTAACAGCTAGACCTTACCCCTCTCAGCCACAGCGGAAAGCACAGCAAAACCCGCAACCGAAAAGGGCTAGAGACCCAAAACAGTAGGGTAAAAAGGGTGCGAGAAAGGCCTTTTACAGCAAAACGTCCTTTCGTGGAGGAAAGATCCGGCCGAGGCCGGTCCCAATAGGACAGGCAATCCTTCCATTTGCCCACCTGTGGGGGGATGCCTGCAAAGCCGCTGGTAGAAGTGGCTTCGCCATGGGGCTGAACCCTGTACGGTCGAGGTGATTCGTTCAGGATATCGTATCCCGTTCACACTCTCCCTCCACTGACTCAGAAGTATCTGAGATTCATGTTCAATCGGAAGCATTACCAGTTCAGGGTACTGTGTTTCAGTCTTTCCACAGCACCCCAGGTATTCACGAGAATATTCGCCCTAGTATCATCCTGGGCTCACAGAGTCGGCATCCGTCTCCTTAGATACTTGGACGACTGGCTGATTCTGGCAGACTCGGAGGCGGCCCTTCTCCGCCACCGAGATGAGCTTCTAAGGTTTTGCCAGGATCTGGGGATAGTGGTAAACCTCGAGAAGTCTCAACTGCTCCCCTCTCAAGAACTGGTATACCTAGGCATGCGATTAGACACCCTAAGGCACAAAGCGTTTCCATCAGACGAAAGGATCCAGAGACTGAGGGAGATAGCACAGGTCTTCCTCAGTGTCGGGAAGAGCTCCTGGTGCAGTATTGGCTTTGCTTTCTTGGTCACCTCTCTTCCCTGACCCGACTGGTTCCCAACTGTCGCCTCAGGATGAGATCCCTTCAGTGGCGACTAAAATCCCAGTGGAACCAACAATTCAATTCCCGGAATTACCTAGTCCGCATAGGGCTAGAGGAACAGTCGGACCTCAGGTGATGGCTGGGGGAGCCGAACCTCTGCAAAGGGGTCGATCTTCTCGTCTCTCTTTTTTCGGATGCATCAAAAGAAGGGTGGGGGGCTCATGTGCTGCACCATTAGATCTCTGGCCAATGGTCCGAATCAGAAAGGTACCAGCATATAAATCTCTTAAGAGATGAGGGCAGCCTTTCTGGCCCTCAAAAAGTTCCACCAGGTCCTGGCGAGGCACTCCGTGGTGTTGATGAGGGACAACACTACGGTAGTAGCTTATCTAAGCAAACAGGGCGGTAGCTTTTCGCAGCAGCTGTACCATCTTGCAGTACAGATACTCAGATGGGCAGAGGACAACTCGGTGACTCTATCAGCTAGCTTCATTCCAGGCAAGCGGAATGTGCTAGCAAGATAGGCTGAGCAGAGTGACTCAGATAGTTGGCACCGAGTGGTCTTTGAATCCTCTGATAGCCAACAAAGTCCTGACTTTGTGGGGTTCCCCGACTGTGGATCTGTTCGCAACGACCATGAATTTCAGGCTCCCGTTGTACTGCTACCCAGTCCCGGATCCCCAAGCTCTTTGGCAAGATGCTTTCCAACAACGGTGGATAAACCTGGACGCTTACGCGTTTCCCCCGTTCTGTCTGATGAGAAAAGTCCTCAACCAGGTACGAGCAAGCAACAACTTCGCTATGGCATCACGCAGAATGGTTCCTGGACCTTCTGCATCTCCTCACGTAGATCCCAAGGGAGCTCCCTCCACAGCATGACCTCCTCAAACAACCACATGCCAACATCTTCCACAAAGCCGTAGCTTCGCTTCAACTTCACGCCTGGAGACTATCCAGCACCTCCTCACACAGAGAGGCTTTTTGCAACCAGTTGCGAAAAGAATGGCTGGACACCTCAAGAGATCCACAGAGGCAGTCTACCAGGCAAAGTGGCCAGTTTTTTATGGTTGGTGTCGTGGAAGGGGTATCTCTCCCCCTCGATGCCTCTGTTCCAACTCTAGCGGAGTTTCTTGTATACCTTCGGGAAGAAATGCTTCTCTTAGTCTCGGCAGTCAAAGGCTACCGCTCAGCCTTGAGTCTCGCCTTTAGAATGAAAGGAATCGATATTTCCTTCTTGTTAGAATTTCTTTGCTCATATGTAGTTATGAGCTTACTTGTCCCAGGCAGAGCTAAGACCCTCTTGGAACATGGTTTGGGTCCTCAGGTCTCTGAAGGGCTTCCCCTATGAACCACTACGCCATGCCTACGATCGCTACCTCACGTGGAAGACGGTGTTCCTGCTCGCTCTGGCTTCGGCCAAGAGAGTCGGTGAACTTCATGGTCTATCTGCTGATGTCTTCCACTATAGGAGAGGGGGGTAAGTAATCCTCAACTATGTCCTTGAGTTTATAGCTAAGATTCAAAATCTGGGTGTGTTGGACTCCAGGTTTAGCCCATTTCAGATAGAGAGTCTTCGTTCTGTAACCGAAGATCCAGACCAACTGTTATTATGTCCAGTAAGGAGTCTGAGCTGTTACTTAAGAACAATAGCTCGTCCCCATGTACAAGCACTTTTTGTCAGCATGGGGAAGGTCAAGAGAAGGGTCACGAGGAATACTATTTCCTCCTGGATAAGGAAAGTAATTGAATACACTCTATATCCAGACCCTCCTCTGTCCAACCGACCCAGAGCTCATGACGTCAGAGGCATTGCAACGTCTCTGGCATTCAATTAGAATTTTTCTGTGGCATAGGTATTGCAAGATCCAGACCAACTGTTACTATGTCCAGTAAGGAGTCTGAGGTGTTACTTAACAAAAACAACAAAAGCTCGTCCCCGTGTACAAGCACTTTTTGTCAGCACGGGGAAGTTCGAGAGGAGGGTCACGAGGAATGCTATTTCCTCCTGGATAAGGAAAGTAATTGAATACACTCTATATCCACACCCTCCTCTGTCCAACTGACTCAGAGCTCATGACGTCAGAGGCATTGCAATGTCTCTGGCGTTAAGATGAATTTTTCTGTGGCACAGGTATTGCAAGCGGGCGTGTAGAAATGTCAGATGACCTTCACAGCCCACTAACTGAGAGATGTAACCCACAGGAGCATGGAAACCTTTTCCATTGGTCCTGTGGTGGCCGCACAACAAGTGATCTAATGCCTCAGGCTCCTTGATGGACAAGTAGCAGAGGGTTGAGGTTACCCGGGTTAGTCTGGGGTGAATGAAAAGAATGTCTAGCTCCCTTCTTTCTTTCACCTTCTCCCCACCTGGGGAAACAGCTCCGCAAGACCGAAGCATAGCTGACCTCACCCCTCTGCAGGTAAGATTCATCTCCCTTGTGCATCCTGAGTATTGCATTTGAAAATAGAAAATTAATAACAGCAGGTTGAAAATTATGTATCTTAATATTTTTTTCTAAATAAAAATTAAATTATTTTCTTATTTATAGAAATAAAAGCGCATAAAACAGAAATTTGAACGAATCTGTTCACTTTTCGTGTCGCGTCGGACAAAACTGTGTTCTTCAGCATCAGTTTTCATTCACTTGAACAGTAAACTTTAATTATGATTTAGGAAAAAAAAAAAGGTGCATTGTGATTAAGCTGCTGTTTTTTTTTATTTCTTTAAATAAGAATGAAATTTCAATAAGCCTAAACTTTAAAAAATATTCTTATTTAAAGAAATTAAAAAAAAAAAACACCAGCTTAATCACAATGTACCTTTTTTTTCTAAATCACAATTGAATTTTACTGTTCAAGTAAATGAAAACTGATGCTGAAGAACAAAGTTTTATCCGACGCAACACGAAAAGTGAACAGATTCGCTTTTGGTCGACTCGTGACCACACGCGTTTTCCTTTCCTGACGTGTTGTTACATTCTATGTGATGCAGGCAGTAAAGATCTTTGTTACCACTTTAGTTTTCACGCGTGACACCTTTCGGGTCTCACGTCACTCCCTATGTGATTCCAGCCTTAGATACACTTATTACATATTTTGAGCTATCCCTAAAATACTCACATCCATCCTCCATAGAGTAAACATTGTCCCTGCATATGGTACACTTTGCATGAAGGTCCAAGACCTTGTAAAGCTTTCTCACTTTGTATATAGAGCAAACACTAGCTCTACAAAACTTGCGTGACATACCTGGCTATCTTGACTACTAAAAATCTTAAACTTCTAAGAAACTAGGAAAAGAATACAGAATGGAAAAGCTATTCAGGGTATGTATGTATTGGTGCTGATGACAACCAGTTGAGAATGACTGAGGAGAGCAAAGGTAGCCATATATTCACCTAGGCCACTGCCTGGTAAGGTAGTAGCTTCATGAATGGGGAGAACTACACAGGGCAGCTTATTGTCCCGTAATGACGAAATGGAGAAATTTCTACTTGAGATTTAAGGATTGGGGTTGTCTCTTCCAGAGGATGAACTACAAAAGATTCATTGAAATAAAATGATTTAATAAAAGTAAACGGAGCACTTCATATTTATTAGCTTACTAATTAATTGAAAGTCTAATAAAAGATAAGATAGGCTCAGAAGCAGGGGAAGGTTTAAAAAAAATTGAGATTAATAACTGTTCATTAAGGATTAGCCCTGAGCCCTTTGCTGTTTATTACCATAGCGGGAGGAATTCCAAAGGAGAGCCTTGGTAACTGCTTTACCCAGATGGCCTAGTTTTAACAAAAGAATCGGAGAGAAATGGTAAATATGTTTAAAATTTGCAAAAGTGGATTGAAGAGAAGAGGACTCAAAATCATGAAAATAAACCCAAGATTGTAGTGACTGAACAGGAAGTAAAACTAAAGAACAATCGGGGAAGTGGCCATGCGATTGTTATGGAATCTTTGGGTTGAACTCTGTGCTGTGTACCAAATGTAACCAATGGTGTCATGAAGTACTCTAAATTACAAAATTTACGTATTTTATAATTGCAAAATACATACCAATAGACGATGAAAAAGAAAGCTGAAAACCATGTTTTGATACACAAATAGGTCTTGAAAGTAAAGCACTTCAGTTACCTTGGAGCCAGAATAAAGCAGGAGGTTGTGGAAGAGTAAGAGAGTGACTGCAGCATGGACAAAATGAAAAAAAAATAGCAAGATTATATGCACTGTACAGTACTACATAAATATGGTCCATTTGAAACAAGAACAAAATAAGACTTAGAATGGGTATGTGAGGCCTGTACTATTCTATGCAGTTTAGACTGTGATACAAAAAAATAAGGAAATTTTGAAAAGATTGTGAATGTTAAAATTTATTCATAGCTGAACTGTGGTGGAAAGACTAATACACAAATGATGAATTTGTGGATAGTTATGTCCAAAAGCTGAAAACATGGTAGAACTCAAAGACCGAGTTTGTTTGGACATGTGATGAGAGTGGGCAAGGAACAATTTGTCGGAATATCACCAGATTTGGTGAAAGTCCAGTAGGAAGGCCAAAAAAATCATAGGAAATGGAGATAAATAGAACTACACATGTTGGATGTTCAGGAAGAAAGAGTAAAGGTCAGAGGAGACTGGAAAGAATTTCTATTTCCTATGTATCAGGCTCTAAAGGGAAGAGCTGAGATAACAACATCTATGATGATGCTAGGAGGGGAAAATGTAAAAAATAGTTATGATGATAATGGGAGGGAAAGTGCCGACTTGCTTTCAAACTCATCTTTTCAATTTCTATGGCACTGTCTGAAGGCATAAATCACTGATATATGCATTCCCCCCCCCAAGTGCTTAGTGGGTATTTAAGTTTCCACATCCTGAGCATCTAAACTCCAAACTTTCAATCTCGAACCAAACCCATTTAACCCGCGAGGATGAACTTCTGATCCAATTTGACTTCAGTCCTCATTTCCAGATCACAGAAATAGTTGGTGATATTCTGCATTTGTACTCTTGCCGCTAAGACAACTAGTGATTGTGTAAAAATTAACAACCATTATTTTTTCAATACCATGTTTTTGTCAATAAAAAACAATTATGTTGTTGTCCCTCTGCTTTCTCTACAATCCTTCTGTTATCCTGTACATATGAATAGGGAGTGATGTGTAACATTATACAAGGGTCTGGGCATGGTAGGTAGTAAGGATGATCTTATTCTTGATACAGATAGTTAGTACGATTGTAAGGCTACTAATGATTAACGAGTTTATTCTGAAAATATTCTTACATAAACTTATTTTATTTCATGAGCATCCATAATATATTAACTTTAGTTTTAAAGAATTTATAGCCTAAAAGACCAGTAATGAAGTAGTAATTCCAATCTTCAAATATTTTACCTTATTCACTGGCAAAGATTATTTGAGTGACTATTTTATTCAGTAGTTTTATTAAACTACAGTATTACTTTATATCAGATGAAGTAACATGGCTGGAGAGAATACGCAAGTAAGATTACCATCAAATAAGAGAAACTTAGCTTACCCTCAAAGAACAGATAAACCAAATTCTACGCTAAAGATTATTACTCATCAATACAAACCTGTGATATTGAAGCATCAGCAACACCCTGTGTTACAGAATCAACGTCACCTCCTGTGCTAGAGGTGTATGGTGGGTATGTATCAGTTACACCAGGCTTCTTCTCCTGAAAGACATTGAATGAAAAAATGATATTTTAATTATAAAATAAATTTTTGAATATACTTACCCGGTGAATATATAATAGCTGCAACTCTGCGGCTCGACAGACAACATACTCAAAAAACTCGCAAGCGATCGCTATGCAGGTTGCGGGTGTGCCCACCAGCGCCAACTGTCGGCCAGATACCACTCTTGTATGTAAACAAAACCTTCAATTCTTCTCGTCCCGCTGCGTCTCTATTGGGGAGGAAGGGAGGGTCATTTAATTTATATATTCACCGGGTAAGTATATTCAAAAATTTATTTTATAATTAAAATATCATTTTTAAATATTTAACTTAGCCGGTGAATATATAATAGCTGATTCACACCCAAGGAGGTGGGTAGAGACCAGAGTTAATTATGTTTACAGCGTATAAGCTAAGAGTTTTTTCATTTTGACAGTTATCAATATAACAAAACCAAAATAAATAGGTACCTGGTAAGGAAGTTGACTTAGACGATTACTCTGCCTTGTAAGTCTGTCTTCCTCAGGGAGCCCAGCGATCCTCTTAGGATGCTGACAGACTCCCAGGAGCTGAAGTATCAAGGGCTGCAACCCATACAACAGGACCTCATCAAACCCCTAATCTGGGCGCTCTCAAGAAATGACTTTGACCACCCGCCAAATCAACCAGGATGCGAAAGGCTTCTTAGCCTTCCGAACAACCCATAAAAACAATATTAAAAACATTTCAAGAGACAGATTAAAAGGATATGGAATTAGGGAAGTGTAGTGGTTGAACCCTCACCCCCTACTGCACTCGCTGCTACGAATGGACCCAGTGTGTAGCAGTCCTCGTAAAGAGTCTGGACATCTTTCAAGTAAAATGACGCGAACACTGACTTGCTTCTCCAAAAGGTCGCGTCCATGATACTTTGCAGAGATCTATTTTGCTTGAAGGCCACGGAAGTTGCTATAGCTCTAATCTCGTGCGTCTTAACCTTAAGCAAAGATCGGTCTTCCTCACTCAAGTGTGAATGAGCTTCTCGTATTAACAATCTGATAAAATATGACAAAGCATTCTTTGACATAGGTAAGGATGGTTTCTTAACCGAACACCATAACGCTTCAGATTTACCTCGTAAAGGCTTAGTACGAGCTAAATAGAACTTAAGAGCTCTAACGGGGCATAATACTCTCTCTAATTCGTTGCCTACGATCTCTGATAAGCTAGGAATATCAAAAGATTTAGGCCAAGGACGAGAAGGCAGTTCATTCTTGGCTAGGAAACCAAGTTAAAGAGAACAAGTGGCTTTTTCTGTCGAAAAACCGATGTTCTTGCTGAAGGCATGAAGCTCACTGACTCTTTTAGCCGAGGCCAAGCACACCAGGAAAAGAGTCTTAAGAGTGAGATCCTTCAGGGAGGCTGAATGTAAAGGCTCAAACCTGTCTGACATGAGGAATCTTAGGACCACGTCTAAATTCCATCCAGGGATAGCCAAACGACGTTCCTTAGAGGTCTCAAAAGACTTAAGGAGATCTTGTAGATCTTTATTGTTGGAAAGATCTAAGCCTCTATGCCGGAAGACCGAAGCCAACATGCTCCTGTAGCCCTTGATCGTGGGAGCTGAAAGGGAGCGAACTCTTCTCAGGTATAAGAGAAAATCAGCGATTTGGGCTACAGAGGTACTGGACGAGGATACAGATACTGACTTGCACCAGTCTCGGAAGATTTCCCACTTCGATTGGTAAACTCTAATGGTAGAAGCTCTCCTCGCTCTTGCAATCGCACTGGCTGCCTCCTTCGAAAAGCCTCTAGCTCTCGAGAGTCTTCTCGATAGTCTGAAGGCAGTCAGACGAAGAGCGTGGAGGCTTTGGTGTACCTTCTTTACGTGTGGCTGACGTAATAGGTCTACTCTTAGAGGAAGACTTCTTGGAAAGTCTACCAGCCATCGAAGTACCTCGGTGAACCATTCTCTCGCGGGCCAGAGGGGAGCAACTAACGTCAACCTTGTCCCTTCGTGAGAGGCGAATTTCTGCAGTACCTTGTTGACAATCTTGAATGGTGGGAATGCGTATAGGTCTAGGTGAGACCAATCTAGGAGAAAGGCATCTATATGTATTGCTGCTGGGTCTGGGACTGGAGAGCAATAGATTGGAAGCCTCTTGGTCATCGAGGTTGCAAAGAGGTCTATGGTGGGTTGACCCCAAGTCGCCCAAAGCCTCTTGCACACATCCTTGTGGAGGGTCCATTCGGTTGGAATTACCTGACCTTTCCGACTGAGACAATCTGCTAGAACGTTCAAGTCGCCCTGGATAAACCTCGTTACCAGGGAGATGCCTCGATCTCTTGACCAGATGAGCAGGTCCCTTGCGATCTCGTACAGTGTCAGGGAGTGGGTACCTCCTTGTTTGGAAATGTACGCCAAGGCTGTGGTGTTGTCCGAGTTGACCTCCACCACTTTGTCTCGAAGGAGACTCTCGAAGCTCATCAAGGCCAGGTGAACTGCCAAAAGCTCCTTGCCGTTGATATGCATGCTCCTCTGACTTGAGGTCCACAGACCTGAACATTCCCGACCGTCCAGTGTCGCACCCCAACCCAAATCCGATGCGTCTGAGAAGAGAACGTGGTTTGGTTTCTTAACTGCTAGGGGAAGTCCCTCTCGTAGACTGATATTGTCTTTCCACCAATTCAAGCAAGTCTTTACTGTTTCGGAAATCGGGATCGAGACCGCCTCTAGCGTCTTGTCCTTTTTCCAGTGAAAAGCTAGATGGAATTGTAGAGGTCGGAGGTGTAGCCTTCCTAGCGAGACAAACTGCTCCAGGGATGATAGAGTTCCTACTAGACTCATCCAATTCCTGACTGAGCAACGTTCTCTCTTCAACATCCTTTGGATTACGAGCAGGGCTTGATCTATTCTGGGGGCAGACGGAAAAGCCCGAAAAACTGGACTGCGAATCTCCATCCCTAAATACAGAATAGTTTGGAATGGGATCAGCTGGGACTTTTCCAAGTTGACCACAAGTCCCAATTCCTTGGTCAGATCTAAAGCCCAATTGAGATCCTTCAGACAGCGATGACTGGACGAGGCTCTGAGAAGCCAGTCGTCCAAATAAAGGGAGGCTCGGATACCCGATAAATGGAGGAATTTTGCCACATTCCTCATAAGCCTCGTAAACACGAGAGGAGCAGGACTTAGGCCAAAGCACAGGGCCCGAAACTGGTACACCACATTGTCGAACACAAATCTCAGAAAAGGTTGGGAATCTGAGTGAATGGGGATGTGGAAGTAAGCGTCTCTTAGGTCGAGAGAGACCATCCAGTCTCCCTTTCTGACCGCTGCTAAGACTGACTTCGTGGTCTCCATGGTGAACTTTGTCTTTGTGACAAAGACATTCAGAGCACTGACGTCTAGCACCGGTCTCCAACCTCCTGTCTTCTTCGGTACTAGGAAGAGACGGTTGTAAAACCCCGGTGATTGAAGGTCCGAGACTTTGACCACCGCTCCCTTCTCTAGCAAAAGAGACACTTCTAGTTTCAGGGCTTGTCTCTTTGCTTCCTCTCGGTACCTGGGAGAGAGATCGATGGGGGACGTCGCTAGAGGAGGGTTGCGTACAAATGGGATTTTGTACCCCTCTCTGAGCAACCTCACAGACTGTTGATCTGCGCCTCTCTTCTCCCAGGCTTGCCAGAAGTTCTTGAGTCTGGCACCTACTGCTGTCTGAAGCTGAGGCAGTCAGACTCTGCCACGCGAGGACTTGGCTCCTTTCCTCTTTCCTCTCTTCCCTTCGGCACGAGTACTTCCCCTGCTGGGGGCTCTGCCACGAAAGGGCGGAATAAACCTGGACGCTGGAGTGTCCATCCTAGGTCTAGCAGACAAGGCAGACGAAGGGGTCCCTTTGCGAGCCGAGGACGCAACCAAGTCATGGGTGTCCTTCTGCACTAGAGACAACGCTATTTCCTTAACTAAAAGTTCAGGAAACAAGAACTTAGACAAAGGAGCAAAGAGTAGCTCAGATCGTTGACAGGGCGTCACTCCTGCTGACAGAAAAGAGCACAGAGACTCTCGTTTCTTTAGGACTCCTGACGTAAACGAGGAGGAGAGCTCATTGGATCCATCGCGGATGGCCTTATCCATGCAGGACATAATGAGTAAGGAGACATCTCTATCGGCTGATGAGATTTTCCTACTCAAGGCTCCCAAACACCAGTCAAGGAAGTTGAAAACTTCAAAAGCCCTAAAGATGCCTTTAAGTAGATGGTCAAGGTCTGAGGATGACCAACTAATCTTCGAGCGTCTCATGGCTAGGCGGCGGGGAGAGTCTACAAGACTTGAGAAGTCGCCCTGGGCAGAGGCAGGAACTCCCAAGCCGAGAACTTCTCCCGTGGCATACCAGACGCTCGATCTAGACGAGAGTTTAGATGGGGGGAAGGCAAAGGCCGTCTTCCCTAAACTCCTCTTGGTTTCCAACCAATCGCCTAACAGCCGTAAAGCTCTCTTGGATGAGCGAGAGAGAACGAGTTTTGTAAAGGCTGGCATGGCAGCAGGTACGCCTAAAACAAACTCAGACGGCGGCGAACGAGGAGCTACAGAGACAAAGTGTTCAGGAAACAACTCTTTAAAAATGAGCATGACTTTTTTAAAGTCCATAGATGGCGGAACTGCTCTAGGCTCATCAATATCTGAAGGATGATCCTCAGGCTGAGGGTCAGCAACGTCCTCATCCGAAAGTTCCTCATCTGATTACTGATGAGAAACAAGCAAAGGGGTTGGCAATGCTTGACACGCAGCGTCCGCCCGCACTGGTGCATAAGTGGCGGAGCAGGACGCAGCGTCCTGAAACTGCTGAACAGTCTGGGAACTGTCAACAACAACAGGTGCGTGAGGACGCACAGCGTCCACCCGAGACTGCTTAGACCGCCTGGGTTGTGCAGTCAAAACAACTCTAGGTTGCGAAGGTTGACGCACCGCGTCAAAACAAGTCAACTCTGATGGTTGGCGAACGTCCTGAACGTCACCAGGCGCATCAGCGAGTTGCCTAACGTCCACATGCGGCTGAAAATCCACACGAGACCGCATCGGGTGTGGTACAACCCCAACTGGTTGACGTGAGATGGCTACACCAACGTCAACAGGACGCACAACAGAACGCTTGGGTGGCTGAAGGCCAGGATCTCCATGAGATAAACGGCTAGGTTCAACGGAAACCTTCTCTGCGTTGTAGTCCTCCATAAGGGACGCAAGCTTAGACTGCATGTCCTGCAGTATAACCTATTTAGGGTCTACGGTAACGGGTGCGGTAACAGACGGGGTTAGCGTCTGAGACGGCACAACTTTGCCTTGCTTAGGCGGCGAGCAGTCATCCGATGACAGCAACGGGTCCGAACTGTCCCAATGACTACATCCAGGACGTTGGACCTGTCCTGAAGGGACCGACTTGCGTTTCAGAGGCCTAGAAACCTTGCTCCATGGTTTCTTGCGTGAAAAGCCTTCGGAAGACGAGGTAAAAATGGGCTCTCTCGTCTTATGGTAGGGGCGATCTTGACGAGATACGCCTGATACCATAGAGGGAACGTCTGTTCGCTGATCAAGGCCTCTCGAACCCATAAGTCGTACGACATTGCTTCTCCCCTGGGCTTGGGAGCTTGCAAGAGGTCCCGGACTAGGTGAACGACAGGCACGAACAGACGAACCCTCGGTCGCAACACTGTTCACAACACTTTGCGCACTAATCACTTTCCCACTTTCCGCCGTGGCACTATGGCACTTAAGTTCCTTCACGTCAGCCATGAGTTGATTACGGTCACTTGCTAACGCTTCAACTCTCCCCCAAGGCATGAATAGCACGTAACATGTCTTGCATAGACGGTTCCTGAGTGCTAGAAGGGGGGTTAGGAACAACCACTACAGGGGAAGGATTAGGTTCAGGGGCATGTGGAGAGGAAAAATCTACGGACCTAGATGAACTTCTCCTTACCCTATCTCTCTCTAGTCTGCGTGCATACTTATCATATTCGAGCCAATCGAATTCCGAAAGGCCCACGCATTCCTCACACCGATCTCCCAATTGACAGGTTTTACCCCGACAATTGGAACAAACAGTATGAGGGTCGAGAGAAGCCTTTGGAAGACGCCTATTACAGTCCCTAGCATTACACTTTCGAAATCTAGGTACTTGAGAAGGGTCAGCCATTTTGAATTAGTCAAAGAAAATTCCAAAAACAATCCAAGTCATCAACAAATAATCCGATTCAATAAAGAGTTCAAGAGTTTATGTTGAGGAAAAAACACCTGTACTGCGAAAGCTCAAACCAAAATAAAGTACTTCACCAAATATGATGGGAAAACTCCAGGTTCTACAGCGAGTATAAATACGTCTTGTCGTCAACGTCGACAGAGAAGAATTGAAGGTTTTGTTTACATACAAGAGTGGTATCTGGCCGACAGTTGGCGCTGGTGGGCACACCCGCAACCTGCATAGCGATCGCTCGCGAGTTTTTTGAGTATGTTGTCTGTCGAGCCGCAGAGTTGCAGCTATTATATATTCACCGGCTAAGTTAAATATTTAAAAATATTAGTATGATAACAGGGCTTTTAATAAGAAACTAAATCATATTCTTACTATGCATAGATTTTGTCAGCATTACTTGAAAAAAATAATTTTAGTTTTAAAAGAGCAGTGTTATTTTAGTAGAGAAAATTTTCCTGATATAGGCAGTAAAACTATGCCCATAGATGGAACATGAATCGTTATGGCGGTCAACTAGAAAGTAAGACACCGCTACTCGGGTAAGTCTCATATCTCTCACTCACATTGCAGTCACACCTCGCATTCTCTTATCCTTCAAACCAAGTTAATTCTACAAGTAATCATTGGAATAAACAAAAAATAAACAGAACACATTATCTAATTATCACCATAAGATTAGTTAAAATTTTTTTATAAAAATGCATAGAAGGATAACTTTGACATTAGTTACTCATTTTGAGGTAGAGATCCACCATCAAGGCTGCACCTTTCTAAACACTTTGTTCGGTACCAATAGAAGGAAGGTATGCAATTCAAGGTCTTGCCCAACCATGATAATGCCCCAGGACACCCAACTTCCATGCAGGTACTGCATTACAACATGAAAATTGTGTTCTTTCATTCCAACTCCACTTATTTTACTGATGTACCAGGGAGTAATGAACATTTTTAAGGCTCATTACAGCAGATATGTGATGGTGCCACTCCAAGCCAATGTGGATAACAATCCATCCCTCAGTCATGAAATACTGAAAGGGTTTCACGACGGCAGACTGTCTTTCATTTTGTAGGTGAGGAAATAATTCTAACTTCTAACCCCAGATGGAGTATGCTTGCTAGAAAGGTCTGTGGCATGACTGTGAAGGACTTTACAGGGTTCAGTCCAGATGCGGCCTTTATAAAGACAGTAAAGATAATACCCTTGGCTCTGATAGTGACAGCTGAAGGCTTCCAGGAACTGGCTGAGGAAGACATCATGGAGTTGCTTGATGAGTATGGAGAGGATCCAACTGAGGAAGACCTAGCTGAATTAGTCCATTCAGCAAGTGAGGAAGAGGAAGTAAAGAACAATGAACCTGACAGAGAGGATGAAAGCATTGCACTTGCAAAGTGGGGGAGATGTCAAAGATGCTGGAGACTGTGAAAAGTGTAGTATATTGCATGGACCCTTGAATGGTGAATGCCCTTAAATTCATGTGGATCATTGAAGAAGGTATTGTACCTTAGAAGGGCATGGATGAGATAAGAGTTAAGTGAAGCCGCTCCTTATCACAATGTTCCCGAGCTTTAGCATAAAATGACCACCACCTCCTTAAGCCCCAGAATCTCAACCACAAAGTGGGGGAATATGTCAAAGATGCTGGAGACTGTGAAAAGTGTAGTATATTGCATGGACCCTTGAATGGTGAATGCCCTTAAATTCATGTGGATCATTGAAGAAGGTATTGTACCTTAGAAGGGCATGGATGAGATAAGAGTTAAGTGAAGCCGCTCCTTATCACAATGTTCCCGAGCTTTAGCATAAAATGACCACCACCTCCTTAAGCCCCAGAATCTCAACCACAAACCTCTTCTCTGGTAACACCAGTGAAATTCCAACAAAACAGTGATGATGGTATTGATGAAACTCCTTCCCCTTTGTTTGCACCAGTAAGGCAAGATATTTTTTTTAGTATTTTTATAGCTTTTAAAATTACTTTAGGAATAAAATTAATAATAGAAAATATTTGTCACAGTAAAATACTGTACAGGAATGTTCAGTTTATACATTTGGAACAAAAAATGTTAAGTGTAATTATCTCATAATCCCAATTTTACTTATAGTACTGAACGATTGATATTTACTTGATTTTTTTATTTACAACAATGACGACTCGTCCACACAGACATGTTGCACTGCTCAGTTACATCCATCATTCACCCATTTGTTGTAGCCTAGTGGAAATGTCCCTGTCAATCTGCTGGAATGAGGTTTAAGACCCGCTCAAGCTTAATAGTTTCTTGTAGTGTCTGCAATTCCACCATCCTTGTGAGGCAACGATGGGGGGTTTGGGGAGACCATAGGTCTATCTGCTAAGTCATCATCAGCCACTGCCTGGCCCTCTCTGGTCCTATCTAGGGCACTGATCATATGTATATATTGTCAGTCTCTAGGGAAATTTTCCCTACAGCATTATTGCTGTCCCTTGCCTCTGCCATTCATGAGCAACATTTAAAACCTTAAACTGCACAGCTACCCCCCCTGATTTACCTTACCAATTGTGCATCTTTGCAGGATATCTGGTAAGCTACTCATACGTTAGACAATTTGTTTTAAATACTATACTGTACTATCCCTAGAGAGAGAATCTTTTTTCATAACTGTAATGCAAATTTAATTTTTTTTCATCATGCATTTATATTACATATCAAGTATTACTTAAACACACTAAGTATGAACTTCTATTAAAAATTTTTATTAAAATTTCTATGAAAAGGGTTTATCACTGAATAGTTTACATGTGTTAGACATAAAGTTATTAAGTATATTTGTTTGTTATTCATTGCTGCCATTGAAGGTAGTTCGAAAACGTTGGACTGTGTGCAGCAGTACTAACCGTAAGCGAAACTTTATTTAAATATTATCCGGATCTCTAAGGAATTTAATTTATGCTCCAGTTCATTCGAGGAAAGCGGATATTGTTATAGCCAATCATCTGAGTAGGAAAACTTGATTTCTTTAGAATTAGTGAGGGGAGCCAACATGGACATGGTTGCTACCTAGCTCACTAAGTAAGGTTTCTGCTCCCAAGTAGAAGATTCTTTGGCTTGTAAAGTGAATGCCACATTACAAAATTTGTCAGGTCTAGAATTTTATGCCTTCCCTCTAATATCAAAGATAATACAAGTTTGGATATCACACAAACACAACTGCAGAATGACCTTGATAACCCCTTTTTGGCCCTAGAGATGCAGGGTTCCCAGACCTGTGACCTTTCATGTCCAAAGTTCACACATTACTTTTCAGGACAAATTTTTTCAAACAATCTTTAATGCAACTTGCCAAACCCTAATGTGCTTCAGCTAACCACATGGGGACTATCCACTGTATTCTCCAAGACAAGGGATTTTTCGATACTCTAGAGTATCTAATGTAGGATGATAAAGAAAATCTACTAATAATTTGTTCCAAATACAATAACATATTTATTTTCACAGGCAAAGATCAAGGTGGTTTCAGTAACAAAAACCGGCCTAAGCAATATCGTTAAATTTCTGCGGTGTTTTATTTTATGATTAACTACCAATTTCAGCTTTTATAGGGTAAAGGTCAATGCTGTCAAAGTTCAGAAACATATTGGCCTAGATTTATTTTCTGCAAATATCATTGCAGAGGTCCTCAGGTCTTTCAATATTAAGAAACTGCTGTGATTAGATTTGTTTAGTGGAATTTAAATGTAGTTTCACAATATTTAAAAGGTCCAGAATATGAGCCACTGAAATAATCAGTCTTAAAAGTGCTTATGGCCAAGACCTTCTTGCTTGTAACTGACTTCAACCAAATGCATTGGTGAACTGCAGGCACTCCTCCAAACATGTTATAATAATAGTCTGTATTGAAAAATTTAATACTTAGTTTTCATTTATATAGCTTTCCTAATCCCATATTCATTATATCCCAGGTAATCTAATGATTTGTTTCTGACTGACAGCATGCCCTACTTCCTGTAGGGCACTGTGATGGTAGCATCAAAAAGTAGAGAATAGAAAATCAATAAAGCTGGTCAGTATGGCTAAAGACGAAACCCATAGTTTTCGAGATCCCTAGAACTTTAACTTAGAAGGTACTGTATAGAACCCGTATCTACAGAGCCGATGGGTACTGTATTATAGGTTTGGGACATGAATCTGAACTGTAAGAGATTACTGTTACATGCCCAATGTTATTGTAACCACACATTAGAAAAGAAGATCATATTTCAAAATGTATCTATATATATCTCGCCAGTCACTGATACAAAAGTGGAAACTGACAAAGGACAAGTGAATATGTAAAGGTGCAAGTTTTTTGTTCAAGTAACAGTCTGGCCTGTTTGGAGCATTGTGCAGCCCCAGTTCTATTCCTTTTCTGTCAAAGACTTTCCAGTCGAGATGGAATAAAAGGTTATGTTCCTCCAGTCTGTGATGTCCTTATGTAGTTTTTCATTAATTATATTTGTGTCCATCCCAAGTTTACTAAAGTTAGAATTTTTGTGATATTTTTTATGCCTTTGTTCGAATTATTCATTTTTTCGTGGTATTAATTTTGTTAAATATTATAGGACATGGTATTTTCTAATGATATTTTTTTCCATATAAATAGATAGATAGATATATATATATATATATATATATATATATATATATATATATATATATATATGTGTGTGTATATTTTAATTAGAAAGTTGAGATTTGTGCAAGTAGAAAATCTTACCGGAATGGAGCTGTTCCATTTTTTTAATAACTGGTCAGAGTACAGGTGGAATTGAGACAGTATATTAAATGATAGAGTGATAGGGAAATTCTAAGGCTCTCACTGTGTCAAGCTTGCCCAAAATAAAATCAAAGGGTGGTACCCATTTCTTTATATTATTTTTTCCTTTTTTCCCAAATCTCAGGGGCATTCCACTGTATTTTTGTGCAGAGCAAAGTTTTAGGGTGGTCGCTATTCTGAGTCACACTAAGAAGTCTGCGTACTACATCTGGATGCAGTCGGCAAAACCACTACAAAATGAAGTTTGCTGTCAATAAAACAGTTTTATCCCTTCTACAAAGATCCAAAGTTAAAAATAACTTCAAAACTAAAAATTTGCCATGGTCTTTATATATTTCTAATATAACTACCAAAGGGAATGGGTATTCAGAAGATAGGTCTCTGTCTACGATTAAAGCATTGAAAGTTTACTTGAATAGAACAGAACCCATTAGAGGGAGTATCCTTAATTTGTTTTGTGGAGTTAAGAATACCATATTGCCCTCTGCAAAAGTTGATTGTAGAGTATATTCTACCTCAAAGTTAAGAGTGCATAATATCAAGGGTGTGGCTACCTTTTCAACGTTATTGTAAATTTTATCATTAGAAAAGATATTAGCAGCAGGTGAGTTGTGTACCAGAACCAGTTTTTTGCCAAATGTTATATGAAAGAAGCTTGGATAACTTCTAAAGACTGTGAACCTGAGTCCTGTAGTCTCCACAGGGATGTGTTTAAAAAAAAAAATCAATGTATAAAATTTATAGATTAATTTGGTAATGTGTAGTTCATTTCTCAGTTTTATCAGGTTGTTTCAAGATTTTGTGGCATTTAGTTAAGAGACTTTTTAATCTACAGTATAGGTAAGAGATAGATAGATTAATTGGTTGGCTTTCTCAAAATCAAAGACCAATGTTTTATCAATACATATGATTAAGTGCTTTCTGTTATGAATGACAAAGAGAAGGAAGTATAAATAACCTTAACCATTCCAAATGTCAAGCTTATCATGGAATATTTAGTAAAGGTTTATGGGGGGTGAGATACATCAGGTTGTTTAAATCTTTTTAATCTAAAACTGATTTAATAGGCTCCCTTCTTTTTTCCTCGCTTACAAACTTCCTAAAGTGGGTGTTAGTCAGCATTGTGACTGGCAGGTATGATTAATCAAAGTCAATAGAATTTTGATGATAAATTTTGTCATTTTGACTTACATATTGAAGGGATGCTAGCAGATTCTATCTTCCTCCTCATAGAGGTCGATCAGAAACTGACGAGATGGGAGGGATATAGGGGAAAGAGAACTTTTATTTTTTTTTTTCTTATTTTGTAAGGTTGTAAAGCTCATGCCCGCGCTTCGAGGATACTGCAGGTAAGCATCGAAATAATAAAATTTTATTTTTAAAATTACCTTAATCAGAATAAGAAAATTTTTGTGTTGTGGAGAAAATTAAAATACTGTTAAACATAAAAAATGATCAATTGTATATGAGCACTTATATTTCTATTTACTAGAGTTTTTCACTTACCTGGCTACTCTTTGGTACTGGCAGACTCCTGGCAAGCTTAGCATATTCTACATCCATGTGCTTGATGAAAGATGAATTGAGGGCTTTTCGAGCCATGTCTCCGTCCTCTTCATCAAAAGCCTGAATCAGCATCTCTAAGGTCTGAACCTAAAATACAACATATTTCTGCATTACTTAAATCTAACCATGAAAAACTATTATATAATTTAAAATTAATTATTGAATGAGGATACATGGCACAGCATTCTTTCTTGTGAAAGAATTCTGCAATTGCGTTGTCAAGTTGAAGAAGTTTAGGGTTTTGTATATCATTAGCTAAAAATTATATTTTCATTATAAAATAAATTTTTGAATATACTTACCCGGTGAATATATAAATAGCTGACGTCTCCGACGGCCCGACAGATTCCAAAAAACTCGCGAGCGATCGCCGTGAAGGTTGCGGGTGTGCCCACCAGCGCCGACTATCGGCCAGATACCGCATATACTTCTCAACCACTCCAGTTCTTCTCAGTCCGCAGGGTCTCTATCGGGGAGGAAGGGAGGGCCTTTAATATTATATATTCACCGGGTAAGTATATTCAAAAATTTATTTTATAAGGAAAATATCATTTTTAAATATTAAACTTAGCCGGTGAATATATAAATAGCTGATTCACACCCATGGTGGTGGGTAGAGACCAGTATTATAACAATAAAGGCGTATATGCTCAAGAGTTTTTGACAAATATTTCATAAAAACAAACTTAAGTATAGGTACCTGGTAAGGAAGCTGACTCTGATGATTACTCTGCCTCATTAGTCCGCTTTCCTCACGAAGCCCAGCCATCCTCTCAGGATGCTAAAAGACTCCCAGGAGCTGTTATATCCAGGGCGAACACCCCTATAACAGGACCTCATCAATACCCTTAATCTGGGCGCTCTCAAGAAACAACACTTTGACCACCCGCCAAATCAAAAAGATTGCGAAAGACTTCTTAGTCTCCCGTACAACCCAAAATAAGATTAAAAATTTCAAGAGTAGATTAAAAGGATATTGGGATTAAGGGAATGTAGTGGTAGAGCCTTCACCCACTACTGCACTCGCTGCTACTTATGGTCCCAGTGTGTAGCAGTCCTCATAAAGAGTCTGGACATCTTTCAAGTAATAAGAAGCGAATACCGACTTGCCTCTCCAAAAGGTCGCGTCCATAATACTTTTAATGGATCTATTTTGCTTAAACGCTACTGAAGTTGCTATCGCTCTAACTTCATGAGCCTTGACTTTAAGTAAATTACGATCCTTCTCACTTAAATGAGAGTGTGCCTCCCGAATCAAAAGTCTAATAAAATAAGACCACGCATTCTTAGACATGGGCAAAGAGGGCTTTTTAACGGAGCACCATAAAGCCTCTGAACAACCACGTAGCGGTTTAGGTCTGGATAAATAAAATTTAAGAGCTCTAACGGGGCACAGCACTCTTTCAACTTTATTCCCCACAATCTCAGAAAGACTGGGGATTTCAAATGATTTAGGCCAAGGACGAGACGGAAGTTCATTCTTGGCCAAAAAACCAAGTTGAAGAGCGCATACTGCTTTATTAGTGGAGAAGCTGATGTTCTTGCTAAAAGCATGTATCTCACTAACCCTTTTAGCCGAAGCCAAGCTCACCAAAAAAAGTGTCTTGAGGGTAAGATCCTTCAGGGAGGCTGAATTTAATGGTTCAAACCTGTCTGACATAAGGAACTGTAGGACCATGTCCAAGTTCCAAGCAGGAGTCGAAATATGACGCTCCTTGGAAGTCTCAAAAGACTTAAGCAGGTCTTGGAGATCTTTGTTATTAGAAAGATCCAAACCCCTATGCCTGAAAACAGAAGCTAACATGCTTCTGTAGTCTTTAATGGTGGATGCAGAGAGGGAGCGACCGTTTCTCAGATAAAGCAGAAAATCCGCAATCTGCGCTACAGAGTCACTTGGAAGAGGAAATAGAGGAGGACTTGCACCAGTCTCTAAATACCTCCCATTTCGACTGATAGATCCTGATGGTAGAGGATCTTCTAGCCCTCGCGATCGCTCTAGCTGCCTCCTTCGAAAACCCTAGAGCTCAAGAGAGTCTTTCGATAGTCTGAAGGCAGTTAGACGAAGCGTGGGGAGGCTTTGATGAAATCTCTTTACGTGAGGCTGTCGCAAGAGATCCATCCGCAACGGCAGACTTCTTGGAACGTCTACCAGACATAGAAGTACCTCTGTGAACCACTCTCTCGCGGGCCAGAGTGGAGCAACCAACGTCAACCTGGTCCCTTCGTGAGAGGAGAACTTCTGCAGCACCTTGTTTAGGATCTTGAAAGGTGGAAAGGCATAAACGTCCAGGTGAGACCAGTCCAGCAGGAAAGCGTCTATGTGGGCTGCCTCTGGATCTGGAACTGGAAAGCAGTAAGTCGAGAGCCTCTTTGTCAGTGAAGTTGCAAAAAGATCTATGGTGGGTTGACCCCATGTCATCCATAGCTTCTCGCACACAGTCTTGAGCAATGTCCACTCCATGGAGATGACTTGTCCTCTTCTGCTGAGGCAGTCCGCCAAGACATTCATTTTTCCTTGCACAAATCTCGTCAAAAGAGAGATGTTACTTGCCTTAAATGGAGTTCCTTCTGATCCGTGGACCAAAGACCCGAGCATTCCAGACTGTCCAGTGGAGCTCCCTAACCCAAATCCGATGCATCTGAATACAACACATGGTTTGGGTTCTTGATCGCAAGAGAAAGACCTTCTCGAAGTCTGATGTTGCTGTCCCACCAAGTCAGACATGTCTAGACTGAGTTGGATATTGGGAAAGAGATACTCTCTAAGCCCTTCTCCGTGTTCCAATGGTTTAGGTGAAATTGGAGAGGGCGAAGGTTGAGTCTCCCCAGAGAGATAAACTACTCCAGCGATGAAAGAGTTCCCACGAGGCTCGTTCAAACTCTTACAGAGCAACTGTTTTTCTCTTGCAAGTGACGGACTTTTAACAGAGCTTGTTCCATTCTTGTGGGGGACGAAAAGGCCCGAAAAATCCGACACTGTATCTCCATTCCCAAATAAAGAATAGTCTGGGATGGAGTACTGTAAGTTACGACTTCTCTACGGTCACTATGAGATCTAGCTCCTTGGTTAGGTCTAATGTCCATTAGAGGCTCTCCAGACAGCGATTTAATGACGACGCCCTGATTAGCCAGTCGTCAAAATAAAGGGAGGCTCTGAATCCTCAAAAAATGTAGAAAGCTTGCTACATTTTGCAAGGGCCTTGTAAAAACAAGAGGAGCAGGAATGAGGCCGAAGCACAGTGCTCGAAATTGGTACATTACTTTCCCGTCCACAAACCTCAGATGTTGTTGAAAGTTTGGATGAATCGGGATGTGGAAGTATGCATCCTGAAGGTCGAGAGAGACCATCCAGTCGCCTTCCCTTACTGCTGCCAAGACAGATTTGGTAGTCTTCATCGTGAACTTTGTCTTGACAATGAACACATTGAGCGCACTTACATCTTAAGTACTCCTGCAGTGAACGTGGCTGCCAGATCATTGGAGCCATCCCTGATAGCCTTGTTCATGCATGACATAATTGTACAGCAATACATTGACAGCTGGAGAGACCTTCTTACTTAAGGCTCCCAGGGACCAATCCAACAAATAAAAACGTCAAACGCTCGAAAAAACTCCTAACAGGAGATGGTCTAGCTCTGAAGCAGACCAAAAAAAAAAAAAACTTGGAGCGTCTCATGGCTAGACGACGAGGAGAGTCCACTAGGCTTAAGAAGTCTCCCTGGGCAGAGGCAGGTACTCCCAAGCCGAGAACTTCTCCTGTGTCACACCAGACGCCCGAGCGAGAAGCTAATTAAGAAGGAGGAAAAGCAAAAGCAGATTTTCCTAAACTTCTCCTGGATTCCAACCAGTCTCCCAGTAAGAGCATGGCCCTCTTGGAAGAACAAGAGAGAACTGACTTCGTAAATGTAGGAGTCGAAGAAAGTCATGCCAAGAGTAAACTCAGACGGCGGAGCAGCCGTTACAAAACGAGTAGGACAAAATTTCACTAAAGAAATTCATAATTATAAAACAAGGGATTGTTGGACCACCCTAGGTTACTCCTCTTCTGAAAGACTCCCCAAAGGAACATTAGTTGAAAGGGGGTCATCAACTTCTTCAGAAGGCACATCATCTGATAAATCTAAAGTCTTGCGAGAAGGAGATTTATATTCAGAATGACGTGAAGGAAAAGCCTGACAGGCTACATCAACTTGTATATGAACAGAAGTTAAAGTTGGAGGGTCGATGTCACGTTGTGACTGCAGAGAATGTTATTCTACTACACGTCGTGACAGAAGTAACTGACGTTCAAACGTCCCGTAGTAACAGCGGTGACTGCTGTTCGATGCTATATCGTGACTACGATGACTGACCCTCGACTTCACGTCATGTCTACGGTGTCTACCGCTCAACGTCACGTCGTGACTGCGGTGTCTGCAGCTCAAAGTCACGCTGTGACTGCGGTGGCTGACGTTCAAAGCGATCAAAGTTACATCGAGATTTATGCTCCGCATCTCGTTTAACAGCAAAGCTGTCACTAGGGATAACGTCAGCGTGGCGTAACAAAGCTCGTTTAGAAGGTTGAAGACCCGAATCACGTATCCCAGAACCGCGACGTACAAAAAGCAAAGAATTCTTTCACACAGGAACAGGATCGAAAGCTTCTATAAAGAAGAAAGCTTTAACAGCATATCTTGCAAAACACTTAACTTCGGATCAACCTGTGACTGCGGTGGCTGACGTTCAAACGTCACGTAGTAACAGCGGTGACTGCTGATCGATGCTATATCGTGACTACGGTGACTGACACTCGACGTCACGTTGTGTCTACGGTGTCTACCGCTCAACGTCACGTCGAGTCTGTGGCAGAAACTTCTGTACATGAACGTCATCGCTATGAACGGGACTCTTATGATGACTACAGCTAGGACGTTGAACTTGTTCTGAAGGAACTAATAAACGTTTCAACCGTCTCGAAACCTTACGCCCAGGCTTTTAAAGAGACGAATCATCGGAAGACGAGGAGAAACTTCGTTTCTCCGTCTTATGGCAAGGACGTGCTTGACGAGCAACGTCTGATACCTTTGAGGGAACGTCTGTTCGTTGGTTTACACTCCTCACTCCCTTAGGTCCTACGACATTCCTTCTCCCTGGTGCAGGGGAGCCTGAAAGAGGTCTCGGACTAGGCAAGTGACAAGCACGAACAAACGAACCCTCCGCAACACAGACCATGTTTTTTGCACTTACTTCACTGATATCGCATTTTTTAATAATTTCACATTAGACATGAATAAAACTGATTTCTACCTGAAGCACGCAATTCTCCCTTAAATCAAAAGGTTAGAATTGCGAAATGAGTCGTATAATGTAAGCACATTAGTACAAAATGAAACACACATGCAAAAATCAATAAACATATGCATATATATCGAATAAAACGGAAATATATAAAGTTAAAAAGATCAGTGACTGGGGATGAGACTAAACACTAGTTCACTAAGGACTACGTTTCCAATCTCTCACCGTACAGTGCCTTGGGAAGAGAATAAAAATTAAACGTTTTATCCTCTCTCCCCGTACAGAGACTTGGGACGAGAGTAAATGAATCGAGAACAACGTTACTCGCTCCCAAACTCCTTGTACAGAGACTTGGGACGAGAATAAAGATCGGATCGTTCTCTCTTTCTCTCTCTCTCTCTCTCTTGGGACGAGAATAAAGATCGGATCGTTCTCTCTCTCTCTCTCTCTCTCTTTCTTGGGACGAGAATAAAGATCAGATCGTTCTCTCTTTCTCTCTCTCTCTCTCTCTTGTCACTCACAAGAGAAAGGCCCACTCACTCTTCGTCAATAACAGGTTATTTGACTAAAGGAAAAAACTGAAAGGACTAAGAAAATGAAAATTAACATGTTCCTTTAAATTAGTATCTAAAAAACTTCAGTTTGAAAGAAGAATGAACAAAACGTCAAAATCGATTTACTCTTTCTGCAAAGTGAAACCGTGATTCTCTCTTTCTCTATCGTAACGATAGAGCGCAAACTGCGTAGCATAAATAAACCAAACGTTAGTTCATCTTTGAAAAACAGCACGAAGACTATTCAAAGGATAAATTTCTTAAAATATTCTCTAAAAATATTCATCTCATCACTCTTACAGACCAACTGTTTTTATCTAAACAAACATAAAAGTTGAATGGGCTCAACGTTGTTTAACTCCGTTTTCCAAGTCAGGACCGCCTACAAAGAATAGGTAAAGGCCGCATATAAACAAAAACATAAAATTTATCTCGATGTTTAGTATAAATGGAAAGCTAATCGAAGAGGCCTAATAAAGGCGGGTGAGATATAAAATATATAGAGGTAAATCTATAAATATCAACAATAATTTATAAAGTGATAAAATAATTACTAAAAGCCTTTAACACACTTCCGTACACTGAGGGAAGGGTCGGCCATCTTTTCTCTATGGAAAAACCAGAGCGAGATTAAAAAAGCAAGGGCAAAAAACTTTTCCTCTCCTTTCAAAAGCATTTCTTTCGAAGATAGTATTGAATAATCCAACACGGCGAAAGCAATAAAACCAAAACCAAGTACTTCACCAATTCGGTAGAAAACTCGAGGCCTAGAGTGAGCGGAACCAATGTTGTCGGTGACACCGACAGAGAAGAACTGGAGTGGTTGAGAAGTATATGCAGTATCTGGCCGATAGTCGGCGCTGGTGGGCACACCTGCAACCTTCATGGCGATCGCTCGCGAGTTTTTTGGAATCTGTCGGGCCGTCGGAGACGTCAGCTATTTATATATTCACCGGCTAAGTTTAATATTTAAAATATAACCCTATTTGGAAAAGCAGGTTGCTATAAGTCCAAGGGCTTCAACAGGGAAACAGCTCAGTGAGGAAAGGAAACAAGAAAACTGATAGAATAGTGTGTTTGAACATAGGAAAAGTGGTAAAGTAACCCAATAAAAAGTGGCAGTAGCTAAATGCCTATAGTGCAACTCATGAGGTCGACTGATAGTACTACTGTTTTATGGATCAAGTTTCTAATTTTATTGCCACATTAATAATACACAAATATCACAAGTTTTAAGTAATTAGTATTTTTCATAACTAACACTAATACAGTGGAACCTCTACATACGAATTTAATCCGTTCCAGAACCAACTTCGGATGTAGAAAATGTTCGGATGTCGAAACGAATTTTCCCATAAGAATACATGGTAATTCATTTAATTCGTTCCTCACCCTAAAAACCCATAATAAATCCTTAATAAATGGCTACACATAATTACGCATAACAATAACATAACTGCATAATATGAAAGAAGCATGTAAAAAAGATAAATATAAAGAAATAATGAATAAAAAATGTGTTTTATTGTCACTTTACCTTAGAGACAGGCCAACGCAGGTGTAGGATTTGCTACCCATGAGGAGACGGACGATCGGCGAGAAGGTAGACATGGTGTTAACATGTTCTTTAAATAAATACTCTCTCTCTCTCTCTCTCTTGTTCTTCTTCACTGTTAGTGTTAGAGACGTCTATTAATTTTTTTTTCTGAGAGAGAGAGAGAGAGAGAGAGAGAGAGAGAGAGAGAGAGAGAGAGAGAGAGAGAAGAGAGAGAGAGAGAGAGATTAAACAAAAATGAGATTAAACAAAAATGTGTTGTGTACATATGATTTTTACCAGCGTTAACGAGTTGAAAGACAGTTAAATGTAACTAAAAAAACAATATCAGCGAATCTGAATTCCTTTATTAACTAAAACAAATATTGATACAAACACACTCGTGTGCGTATCCGCAAACACACACACACACGCACAAGGAGACACGATCGGTGAGGAGGTAGAGATGGTGACTACGATAACATACCGTAACTTACACTACGGAAATTTTAATCTAACTAAGCTTATTTATTTTTTTATTTTATTTTTATATTTCATATTTTTCACATTTTTTTCTTTTGATTTTTTATTTTCATCACTTTCAGTGACGAGTTACGGTATGTTATCGCAGTCACCATCTCCCTCCTCCCTGACCGTCTCTCTTACTGCGTAGCAAAATTCTTGCACCTGTGTGTGTGTTTGTGCATACGCACACGAGTGTGTTTGAATCAATATTTGTTTTAGTTAATAAAGGAATTCAGATTAGCTGTTATTACTTTCTTAATTTCATTTAATTGTTTTTCAACTCGTTGACGCAGTTAAAAATCATATGTACTCTAAACACATTTTTGTTTAATCTCTCTCTCTCTCTCTCTCTGTCTCTCTCGGAAAAAAAATAATAGACGTAGACGTATCTAACACTACAACAGCGAAGAAGAAAGAGAGAGAGAGAGAGAGAGAGAGAGAGAGAGAGAGAGAGAGAGAGAGAGAGAGAGAGAGATTTTATTTAAAGAACATGTTAATGCTATGTTTAGAGAGAAACAGAAAAAGAGAGAAGTCTTATTTAAAAGAGCTTGTTAACGCTATCTTGGTTTTCTTTGCTTCACTTTTTTCTTTCTTTCTATTCATCACGCTGGCCCTTCTCACAAATGATCGTTGCCAACAATCTCTTTGTCCTTTATCCCTATCAATAAGAGGCGCTCTATCTCTTCCAGGGTATTGCTACGATGTCTTGTAATAATGGTGATCCCCTTCGATGGTTATTTGCTTTAATGGCTGCCTTCAGCTTGATGATCCTCGAGATCATAGGCCTATTCCGGCCATATTGTTTAGCCATACAGTATCACTCACATGCACACTGCTCTCATGTTTTTCTATAATTTCTTGCTTCAATTCTAATGAAAGAATTGCCTTCTTCCTGTACTGAAACTTAGCTTCTTAGGCACCATGATTATAGGTAAAATCACAAAGGAAATGTGAGAAAAGGAAGAAAATAAGCACTGTTAATAACAGACCAAACAGAGGACAACCACATGATACACACAAGAACAGAGAACTGAGCACTCGACACTCAATGGCGTAATGTTTACTTCGTGTGTCGAAATAAAATTCGGGTGTAGAGTCAAAAATTTGCTCAAATTTTACTTCGGATGTTGGAAAATTCGGATGTAGATACGTTCGGATGTAGAGGTTCCACTGTATCACAAATTTTAAGTAATTTGTATTTTTCTTTACTATAAAAACCTGAGACCTTAGAGTATGATTTCAGAAGCTGGAATTTTTAACAAGGTAAATATCATTGATCAACAAGTGGTGGGGAAGCTCTGCTGACCTGACAGGTAGAGCAACCTCACTTTAACCTTTGGCCTAGACAGGCCGTGATATTTAAAGGTCTCAGGTTTGCATAATTAAGAAAAATAAAAATTACTTGAAATGTGTGATTTGTTCTTACGTGTGATACAAACATTTAATAGGAGACGTATTCTAAGGATAGAAGAATTCCCAGTGACCAAAAGTGGCATGGTAAATTGACCCTGGAAATGTCAATGAACTTTAGTCCTAAGGAGGTGTGAAAGTCATTACTCCTGTCAACCCCCTAACTTTCTGTGCATAGGGATGCAACAGGACCAAGAGTAGGCCATTACCATTAATGGTATGTCGATGAAGAATCTATCACAGGATATGCTGTCCAGTTCATATAATTATAAGATAAATGTGTATACAACAGGTCTATCCATCTGGATGGGGGGAAATACTTCATTGGAATTAAAAATTGCAAAGAAAAGTTGCTCTGGTACATCGCTTACCTGCACCTAACATCCAATTTAGTAACATAATGGTACTACTGCTGTCCCCTCTTGGAAAGGAAGAACTTCCAGTCGAGTTTACCTCTATCTCTAAACTTACGTTGAAACTGTTATCTAAAACGAGATGCTACTTGTTCTGTGAGGGAGCTGGGTTCACTACTCTACTTGTTGAGCGGCTACCACCAGTTCTAAAAATAAGTATCCTGGGATCAGGGGTTACATTTCAGGAGGTAGTGGGCAGTGAAGGGTGTCTGGCATACCAGACTCTGGCCTTCATGACATACGCCACGGACGGAATCTTTATGAAGGCTAAGGTTGAGGCGATACGGTACTCTTTATTTCGTGTGCCCTCCTCCTCTAGTGTCCACCTCCTTGCACATCATCCAGTGCATAGGAGTGTCTGATGGTTTTCCCGAAACCATGCCGAGATCGGTCCCTTAACCTTCCCAGAACTTGGGAAAAGTCTGGTTCTCAGGTCTGAATTACCTTGTTCTTTTTTGAGTTATCATCTTAACTGCCCTCCCAGGACAAAGCAGCAAATAGTCTCAATTTCTAGTTCATTCCTTAAGGGAGGAGATGGAGAAGGTCTTGATCCTAGGATCCTGAATCAGTTGGTTCTGCGTTCTTTCCCAGGACTGCGGGGTAAATGAGAAAGTGATCATATGACCGACAGCATTTGAAATGCTGTGTAACGTTCTGACTTTGCTGAAATTGAGGCAAGCAGGAACAGTCCTAAGTGCCAACGACCCCCTTTGAGAAGTTCGTAGGGGGTTCTCCAGAGGTCCAAGGACATTTGTGATGTCATATTAAGGAGGTAGAAGTTCCTTTGGATGACAAGGCTGTTCGGAGCTCCTTGGAGCATGGATAGTTTCCACGAGGTGGTAATGCTTTAGCCCTTCAGTCTGAGTACCTACCTCAAGGCAGAGTGATAGCCCTTTCCCACGGTGACTGAGAGGTGTTTCTCCCGGTGAAGTCCCATCCATATACCAAGGCACCTCCCCCAATTTTGGGGGGTAGCCGACACCAACAATGAAACAAAACAAAAAGGGGACCTCTACTCTCTATGTTCCTTCAGCCTAATCAGGGACTCAACCGAGTTCAGCTGGTACTGCTAGGGTGCCACAGCCCAACCTTCCACATTTCCACCACAGATGAAGCTTCATAATGCTGACTCCCCTACTGCTGCTACCTCCGCGGTCATCTAAGGCACCGGAGGAAGCAGCAGGGCCTACTGGAACTGCGTCACTATCGCTCGCCATTCATTCCTATTTCTAGCACGCTCTCTTGCCTCTCTCACATCTATCCTCCTATCACCCAGAGCTTTCTTCACACCATCCATCCACCCAAACCTTGGCCTTCCTCTTGTACTTCTCCCATCAACTCTTGCATTCATCACCTTCTTTAGCAGACAACCATTTTCCATTCTCTCAACATGGCCAAACCACCTCAACACATTCATATCCACTCTAGCCGCTAACTCGTTTCTTACACCTGTTCTCTCCCTCACCACTTCGTTCCTAACCCTATCTACTCGATATACACCAGCCATACTCCTCAGACACTTCATCTCAAACACATTCAATTTCTGTCTCTCCATCACTTTCATTCCCCACAACTCCGATCCATACATCACAGTTGGTACAATCACTTTCTCATATAGAACTCTCTTTACATTCATGCCCAACCCTCTATTTTTTACTACTCCCTTAACTGCCCCCAACACTTTGCAACCTTCATTCACTCTCTGACGTACATCTGCTTCCACTCCACCATTTGCTGCAACAATAGACCCCAAGTACTTAAACTGATCCACCTCCTCAAGTAACTCTCCAACCTTGCACCACCTTCCCTTCTCGTACATCTCATAACCTTACTCTTACCCACATTAACTCTCAACTTCCTTCTCTCACACACCCTTCCAAATTCTGTCACTAGTCGGTCAAGCTTCTCTTCTGTGTCTGCAACCAGTACAGTATCATCTGCAAACAACAACTGATTTACCTCCCATTCATGGTCATTCTCGTCTACCAGTTTTAATCCTCGTCCAAGCACTCGAGCATTCACCTCTCTCACCACTCCATCAACATACAAGTTAAACAACCACGGCGACATCACACATCCCTGTCTCAGCCCCACTCTCACCGGAAACCAATCACTCACTTCATTTCCTATTCTAACACATGCTTTACTACCTTTGTAGAAACTTTTCACTGCTTGCAACAACCTTCCACCAACTCCATATAACCTCATCACATTCCACATTGCTTACCTATCAACTCTATCATATGCTTTCTCCAGATCCATAAACGCAACATACACCTCCTTACCTTTTGCTAAATATTTCTCGCATATCTGCCTAACTGTAAAAATCTGATTCATACAACCCCTACCTCTTCTAAAACCACCCTGTAATTCCAAGATTGCATTCTCTGTTTTATCCTTAATCCTATTAACCAATACTCTACCATACACTTTTCCAACTACACTCAACAAACTAATACCTCTTGAATTACAACACTCATGCACATCTCCCTTACCCTTATATAGTGGTACAATACATGTACAAACCCAATCTACTGGTACCATTGACAACACAAAACACATATTAAACAATCTCACCAACCATTCAAGTACAGTCACACCCCCTTCCTTCAACATCTCAGCTTTCACACCATCCATACCAGATGCTTTTCCTACTCTCGTTTCATCTAGTGCTCTCCTCACTTCATCTATTGTAATCTCTCTCTCATTCTCATCTCCCATCACTGGCATCTCAACACCTGGAACAGCAATTATATCTGCCTCCCTATTATCCTCAACATTCAGCAAACTTTCAAAATATTACGCCCACCTTTTCCTTGCCTCCTCTCCTTTTAACAACCTTCCACTTCCATCTTTCACTGTCTCTTCAATTCTTGCGCCAGCCTTCCTTACTCTCTTCACTTCTTTCCAAAACTTCTTCTTATTCTCTTCATATGACTGACCCAATCCCTGACCCCACCTCAGGTCAGCTGCCCTCTTTGCCTCACATACCTTGCGCTTTACTTCCACATTTTTCTCTCTATATTTTTCATACTTCTCTATACTATTACTCTGCAGCCATTCTTCAAAAGTCCTCTTTTTCTCTTCCACTTTTACCTTCACTCCTTCATTCCACCATTCACTGCCCTTCCTCATGCTGCCTCCAACAACCTTCTTGCCACATACATCACTTGCAATCCCAACAAAATTTTCTTTTACTAACTTCCCGGTGAAGTGAGACTAAGAAATCAGGAATTGCTTGCAGAAATGCTCTGACCGAAGATCCAGTCTACAACATTAATTGCAGATGAGGGCCCGCTTCCCCTGATAAACTGCTGCAGAGGATCTATGCAGATATCCAGACAACTTTTTACAGTGCCTCAAGTATACCTTCAGTTCAGTGGGAATGCTGGATAAAAGCCCTGTTTGGTAAGAGGGACTTCTCAGAGTTGTGGAATACCTACAAGTGCAGCTGACAAGAGGAAACTGGGCCACTAGGGTAGCTCTCACGATACCCCAATGATGAGAATCTGCAGATGGTGAACTATTTGCCTTGTGGCCTCTTAGAAGCCTCCAGGTTTATCCTTATGTTCAGGGTCTACAACAATGTGTTAATGACCCAACAAAATAAGGCAGAATGGCAGAAAAGCATAAGCACACAGGAGGCTTCATAATCATCATCTCTTCCCACGCCCATTGACGCAATGTGCCTCAGTTAGATTTCGCCAGTCATCTCTATCTTGAACTTTTAATTCAATACTTCTCCATTCATCATCTCCTACTTCATGCTTCATAGTCCTCAGCCATGTAGGCCTTGGTCTTCCAACTCTACTAGTGCTTTGCGGAGCCCAGCTGAAAGATTGGTGAGCTAATCTCTTAATCTCTCTTGGGGGGTGAGAAGAGCATGCCCAAACCATCTCCATCTACCCCTCATCATGTCTCATCCCCATATGGCACTCAAGTAATCTCTCTTATAGTTTCATTTCTAATCCTGCCCTGCCATTTAACTTCATCAGCTTCAAGTATATCAATCAAATTATTCCCTTCATATCTCCTATTCATAAACTCACTAAAGTGTTCCATCCAACGTGTCCTTCATTTTCTGTAGCCATAACAAAGACATCTCTCTTTGGATGGGCAAAGAAGAAGAGAGATGGCTCAGTTATAGCATCAGAAAACGAAGAAAAACAACGTAGGATGGCACACTTTAGTGAGGTTATGAATAGGAGATATGAAGGGAATAATTTGAATGATATACCTGAAGCTGATGAAGACCTTGATAAGCCCCGGAGGCTTCAGAAAAGTTGAAATGTGTCCTCCATCACTGCTGTCAACACAGGGAAATTCTTGTTCAGGTATGTTGTTAACAAGTTTATCTATCATTGGCAAATATATGAGAGAGAGAGAGAGAGAGAGAGAGAGAGAGAGAGAGAGAGAGAGAGTGTGTGTGTGTGTGTGTGTGTGTCAGAACAAATAAAAGATTCTTACAATATTGGCCACATAAAAAAAGACATGCTATGGGTTATAGTTACACTTAGAGAGAGAGAGAGAGAGAGAGAGAGAGAGAGAGAGAGAGAGAGAGAGAGAGAGAGAGAGAGAGAGAGAGAGAGAGAGAGAGTGAGTGAGTGAGTGAGTGAGTGAGTGAGTGAGTGAGTGAGTGAGTGAGTGAGTGAGTGTGTGTGTGTGTGTGTGTCAGAACAAATAAAAGATTCTTACAATATTGGCCACATAAAAAAAAGACATGCTATGGGTTATAGTTACACTTATTATGAAGAAAGATTGCATCTTAGTTTTGTATTCAAGTACAAAAAACATTATACTTCAATATTGAAAAGAAAGTTAACATACTTCTTCTACTTCACAATATGATCCCCATTCACGGTAGGCTTTCTCTGCAGCTACTGGATCTCCTCTGGCGAGCTGCACTAAAACCAAAGCTACAGTCAGTCGGCCAATGAGAGCTGAAAGTGAAGACACAGTGTTAAACAAATATACTTCTGAATTCTATGGTTTCATTGATTTCTAGATTTCTATGGTAAAATACTAGTTATTGTGATCTTTTAAAATTTTACTGACAATAAATATAACCTTAATTTGACATACAGTAAGTAAAGTACATATACCAAGGCACAAATTGGGGTATAACATAAAAAACAAAACAAAAATAATAAATTCGTAGATAATTTGTATTTTTCCTAACTATACAAACCTTAGCTATTTAATAGGGGTATTACTTTCGGGGTAGTTGAAATGACGAGCCATTAATTTTTAACAAGGGTTTACAACCCACAACGCTAGTTAGCGGGGGTAGGGAGGGTAGCTTGCTACCGTTCCCCCTCACACACCTGTGATTGAGCTCACTTTGCTTGGAGGTACGACTTCAAGGGGGATACGGCTGGCGGGCAAGTTTGGTTAAATAGCTAGAGTTTGTATAGTTAGGAAAAATACAAATTATCTACGAATTTGTCATTTGTTCTGTAACTGGAATACAAACCATGCTATTTAATAGGGGTGACTCACCCAATAGGAAGGGTCGACATCCCAACCAATCTGGCTTTTGGGCTTTGCCTTGGGGCTCTTTATCCGAGTGTGTTAGCACTCAAGAAATAAGGAGCACCTGCACCTCGCTAAAACCTTGCTATGCAAGGTCTGCAGCCTACGCAAACTGTGTGTGTGAAGGTACTGTATGTAGAAGTGTGACTCGTCCTAGAAAGTTCAATACCAGCTCGTCAGGGTATGGGGACGTAACAGTATTAATCTTAATACTAGGAACACAAGGGAGCATGGTTTACCTGCAGTGATTTGAGGTCAGCTATGCAGAGAACCCAGGATGCTGCTTTCCCCAAAAGAGGGGATGATGAAAAAAAGAATATGGTCCAGTCAAACCTTTTCATTCATGCATACTAAAACCGGGTAACAATGCCCTCAACCTTCTGCTACTTGTCCAATAAGGAGCTTGAGGCTTTAAACTAGCTGTTGTGCAGCCACCACAGGACCGATAGAAAATGTATCTAGTGTCCTGTGGGTCATGTCTTGCAGGTAGTGGGATGTGAACGTGTTCTGTCGTTTCCACACCCCAGCTTGAAGAACCTGCGTCACTGAAAAATTTCTTTTGAAGGCCAGGGACGTAGCTATGCCCCTGACATCATGTGCTCTAGGGCGACGTGATGGAGGAGGGTCTGGATTTAGTGCAAGGTCAATGACCTGTGAATCCATGCTGAGATGGTGTTCTTGGTGACCCTCCTCTTAGTCCTGCTGGTGCTGATGAATAGTGCTGGCACACGAGGACGGGCTGCGGCTGTTCTCTTGAGGTACAGCCTTAAGCTCCTTACTGGGCATAGTAAGAGATGGTCTGGGGCATCTGTTACAGTACGGAGACTAAAAATCCGGAAGGAGTCGAATCGAGGATCCGCTACTCCCGGGTTCTGAGTCCTAGCAATAAACTCGGGGACGAAGCTGAACGTTACCTCTCCCCATCCCCTTGAATGGGCGATGTCATATGAGAGACCATGAAGTTCGCTGACTCGTTTGGCCGAGGCCAAAGCTAGCAGAAACACTATCTTCCAAGTCAGGTGGCGATCAGATGCCTGGCGTAATGGTTCATAGGGAGGTCTCTTAAGAGACCTGAGAACTCGAACCACGTTCCATGGGGGAGGTCTCACTTCCGACTGGGGGCAGGTAAGTTCATAACTCCATATGAGTAGAAAAAGTTCTAGCGATGAAGAAATGTCCATTCCTTTCAGTCTGAAGGCAAGGCTTAAGGCTGAGCGATAGCCTTTCACTGCCGAGATTGATAGGCGCATTTCTTCACGCAAACAAACGAGGAACTCCGCTATTGCTGGAATAGTGGCATCAAGTGGAGAGATACCCCTTCTATGACACCAACCACAGAAGACTTTGCCTGGTAGACTGCTGCTGATGATTTCCGCAAATGTCCAAACATCCTGATTGCAACTTGTTGCGAAAATCCTCTCTCAGAGAGGAGATGCTGGATAGTCTCCAGGTGTGAAGTCGTAGCGAGGCTACGGCTTGGTGGAAGTTGTTGGCGTGTAGTTAAATGGGTAGATTGTGTCGTGGAGGGAGTTCTCTTGGAGGTTCCGTTAGGAGTTGCAGAAGGTCTGGGAACCACTCTGCGTGATGCCATAGCGGAGCTATGATGGTCATTGAAAGATTGATTGATGTTCTGGTCTTGTTGAGTACCCTCCTCATCAGGCAGAACGGGGGAAAGGCGTAAACGTCGATGTTGTCCCACCGTTGTTTGAAAGCATCTTGCCGGAGAGCCTTAGGATCTGGGACTTGGGAACAGTACAGCGGGAGCCTGAAGTTCAGGGCCGTTGCAAAGAGGTCCACAATCGGAGAACCCCACAAGGTCAGGACTTTGTTGGCTACTAGATGATCCAAAGACCACTCGATAATTACTATCTGAGATGCTCTGCTCAGGTTGTCGGTGAGCCCATTCCTTTTGCCTGGAATGAAGCATGCCGATAGTGGTATCGAGTGGATTTTGGCCCATCTCAGTACCTCTACTGCTAGATGGAATAGTTGCCACGAAAAAGTACCTCCTTGCTTGTTGATGTAGGCCACTACTGTAGTGTTGTTGCTCATCACCACCACAGAGTGACTTGCCAGGTACTGTTAGAACTGCTGAAGGGCCAGGAAGACGGCCTTCATCTCCAGGAGATTTATGTGGAGGTACTTTTCTGACTCTGACCAGAGGCCTGAGGTCGTGTGGTGCAGCACGTGGCCCCCCCCCCCCTTTTTTTGAAAAGTTCTGAAAACAGCATCAAATCCAGGGGAAGACAAAAAGATCCACTCCCTTTCGTAGATTCTCGTCTGTCACCCACCACTGGAGGCCTGTCAGTTCCACAGGTCCCATGGGGATCTGGTTGTCCGGGGAGTCGTATGTCTGATTCCACCGGGACTTGAGTTGCCACTGGAGGGATCTCATCCAGAGGCGACCATTGGGAACTAGACGGGCCAGGGATGAAAGGTGACCGAGGAGACGTAGCCACGATTGGGCTGGAAGTTCTTCTCGTCTGAGTAAAGGTCTTGCGACCTTTCTCAGCCTTGCTATCCTGTCGTCTGACGGGAAGGCTTTGTGGAGAGTGGTGTCTATTATCATGCCTAATAGGCCGTGGGGCATGCTGACAAAAGATGCCTAAATAATGAAGTTTAATTGACCCTCCTCGCAACTACCTGAAAACACTTGTTCTAATGTAATTTTGGGGTGCTCTTTCCAAAAATGCAATGTTCTCCTCTGTAAAGTTGCACATTAACCCACTACAGGCGAAATACATTAACCTATGAAATTCACATTTTCTCCACTGAAGGAATATTTTTTTCACAATTTCTGTCCATGGTTTACCAAAAAGGATATCTTAAAAGAAAGACTATGATATTAAGATAAGTATACAATTATATAGACATTTTATTTTTTTACAAATTACATAATATAGTTTTAAAAAATGAGTCTTCTTCTCTATCAGGGAATATGCCTAATGCTGATACAGTTTCCGTTTGTGCTAGATGAAAAGTGGTTTTTTTTTTTTTTTTTTCATTTAAAGTAACTTTTTGTAAAAGAAATTTTTCTTAAAATCAAAATTGTTAGTAATGTCCATTTCAGTCCATGCTCATGCTCAACCTCATGCTAAAAATCGTGCCTGATTATAATAATTTTCAACTTACTCATAGCTCGCCTTCCTCGTTAATGTCATCAGAATCGGTGTCTTGTATCAAGCTATCTTCATCTATATATATATATATATATATATATATATACATATATATATATACATATATATATACACATATATATATACACATATATATATACCAAAGGCACCTCCCCCAATTTTGGGGGGTAGCCGACATCAACAAGAAACAAAAACAAAAAAGGGGACCTCTACTCTCTACGTTCCTCCAGACTAACCAGGGACTCAGCCGAGTTCAGCTGGTACTGCTAGGGTGCCACAGCCCAACCTCCCACATTTCCACCACAGATGAAGCTTCATACTGCTGAGTCCCCTACTGCTGCCACCTCCGCGGTCATCTAAGGCACCGGAGGAAGCAGCAGGGCCTACCGGAACTGCGTCACAATCACTCGCCATTCATTCCTATTTCTAGCATGCTCTCTTGCCTCTCTCACATCTATCCTCCTATCACCCAGAGCTTTCTTCACACCATCCATCCACCCAAACCTTGGCCTTCCTCTTGTACTTCTCCCATCAACTCTTGCATTCATCACCTTCTTTAGCAGACAGCCATTTTCCATTCTCTCAACATGGCCAAAACCACCTCAACACATTCATATCCACTCTAGCCGCTAACTCATTTCTTACACCCGTTCTCACCCTCACCACTTCGTTCCTAATCCTATCAACTCGAGATACACCAGCCATACTCCTCAGACACTTCATCTCAAACACATTCAATTTCTGTCTCTCCATCACTTTCATTCCCCACAACTCCGATCCATACATCACAGTTGGTACAATCACTTTCTCATATAGAACTCTCTTTACATTCATGCCCAACCCTCTATTTTTTACTACTCCCTTAACTGCCCCCAACACTTTGCAAACTTCATTGACTCTCTGACGTACATCTGCTTCCACTCCACCATTTGCTGCAACAACAGACCCCAAGTACTCAAACTGATCCACCTC